>NC_132925.1:36243207-36543207 GCF_047675955.1 Chlorocebus sabaeus | reverse complement strand
TTGACATTAGAGATCACATTACATAGACTTTAAGGGGCTTGAGTGTATTTTTCCCAATGGTCCATCCAGTGTTTCTCCACACGACACCTTCTCCTGCCACCAAAACAGTAGCAGACCAAGGACCACATAAAAGAAACCATGCTGTTTTATAATCCTTACATGTAAGGGTATAAGTGCTTTTATGTGATCCAGTAATTCCTTATTACCATAAAAGCATTCCTAGAAATTTCAGGACTATGTAGGCTCAAATGATTTGGTAAATGCTTTTTGCTATGTTTGATGACTCAGGTGATCAGAAGATTTTTCTGATGTGCTGAAATCAAATGAATACAACTTGGAACTCCCTGAACTGAAAAGTAAATAATTCTTCCTGTGCTTTGTTTGTAACACTGTGGTGTCATAAAGCAGAAAGAAAAGAAATGAGGCTTGTGATAATTTTTATTGTGCTGGGTCTTTTCCATTCATGAGGTACCTGTGATCATCAGCTATGCCTGAGAGACACAGGCAGTCCTCAGAGCACAGGGCACAGAAGCTACACTGCATAATAATAAGGAGATCCTGCAACAACACCAAAGCAGATGTGTTTCTGGTTTCCTTTAAAAATGTTTTTACTATAGTTTTTGTAAGGATGAAAGCTAAGAGGTTGGCTCTTTTCAATAAAATATTAATATGACGAATCAGGTACCCTAACTTTCGAAAATATATTTTATGGCCAAGTGTGGTGGCTCATGCCTGTAATCCCAGCACTTTGGGAATGCAAGGTGGAAGGATCACTTGAGGCCTGGAATTTGGAACCAGCCTGTCTACAAAATATGTTTTAAAAAGTAGATGGGTGTGTTAGTCTGTTTGCATTGCAATAAGTATTTGAGACTGGGCAATTTATAAAGAAAAGAGGTTTATTTTGGCTCACAGTTCTGCAGGCTGTACACGAAACATGGTGCTAACATCTGTTCTTGGTGAGACCTCAGGAAGCTTACAATCGTGGTTGAAGGCAAAGAGGGAGCTGGCATATCACATTGCAAAAAGGAGCAAGAGAGAAAGACAGGATGTGCCAGACTGTTTTATACAACCAGATCTTACATGAACTAATAGGGTAAGCACTCACTCATTATCACAAGGAGGGCACCAACCCATTCATAAGAGATCTGCCACCATGACCCAAACACTGTCCACTACACCCCACCTCTCACATTGAGGATCACATTTTGACATGAGATTTGGAGGGAACAAACATCCAAACTATATCCCTGGGTGCAGTGGTGCATGCCTGTAGTTCTAGCCACTTGGGGGCTGAAGCAGGAGGATCACTTGAGCAGAGGAGGTTAAGGCTATAGTGAGCCATGATTGTACCACTAGTCTCTAGCCTGGATGACAGAGAAAAACCCTGTCTCTAAAAAAGAACAAATAAAAAGAAATAAATAAAAATATTTTTATGCTGATTTTGCTTAAATAATAGCTTTTGATTGTTATAGAAACAATGTGATACAAGGTTTAAGGTGGACCCATTCTTTCTCAGCTACAGGTGTCTTCATTTTAGGAAGGAGGGTCTAAGTCAGAGAGTGGGCTGAGGAGTCAAAGTTTCTGGGCTGAAATCTCATCTCTTTATTATACTGGCTGTGTAACAATTGGTAAATCTCAACCCTCCCTCAGTCTCAGTTTCTACATGTGCAAAATGGGGATAATTATAGAGCTGTTGTCTGAATTTAATGATGTGTGTAATATGTAATTACACTTTAATATATGTAAATAGCCTAACACAGAGGCAGACACATCAAAAGTGCTCAATCCATAAAGGTGAGGGGCTATTATTTCAGTAATTCATTTCATCAAAAGATAGTTTTTGAATTCCATACATGAATACAATTCCAACAAAAAGAAGACAGTAAGACAGTCCTTGACCTCAAAAAGCTCATTTTCATGAACAAAAGACAGGGATGAATATATTTGTATCTTAAATGCTCAAATAGAGGAAGACATGCTCAGGGTACTGAGGTAAGATGAATAAGGGAGTGTTAGCAGCCCAGGGAGGCAGAGGAGGCTTCCAATCATCCAGTATCTTCTCAGTGGGAAGAGAGATAGGGAATAAGCCATAGCAGAAGTTGTCAACCTTTTCCTGTAAATGGCCAGATAGTAAATATTTTCTGCTTTGTGTCCTTCATCATCTGTGTTGCAGCTTCTCAACTCTGCCATCAGAGGGAGAAAGCAGTTATAGACCATACACATACAAATAGACATGGCTATATTCCTCTAAAACTCTACAGGAATAGGCCTGTCAGTATTCTCCAGAGAAACAGAACCAATAGGGTGTGTGTGTATGTAGCGGGGCAGAGAGCGAGAGACAGAGAAAAAGAAAGGGAGAAATTTAAGGAATTGGCTTGGCTCCTGTGATTATGGAGGCTGGAAAGTCTGAAATCTGCAGCAGGGAACAGCCGACTGGACACCCAGGGAGGAGCCGATGCTGCAGTTCAAGCCTGAAGGTTGTCTGCTGCAGAATTTTCCTTTGCCTGAGAGAGGCTAGCCTGTTGTCCTATTCAGAACGATACATGAGGCTCAACCATGTTATGGAAAGCAATCTGCTTTACTGACACCCCACTGATTTAAATTTAAATCTCTTCCAAAACACCTTCTAAATTGACGCATAGAATTAACCATCGCAAAGTCTTAACCAGATTTGACCTACTATAGTTTGCCCATCCCTAAGCAGCAGGCAGAATTGTTTTTGCTTCAACTGAAGTGTAGGTGGAGATCCCTTTTCCCAAAATCAATGGTATGCTGATCCCAACTTAATATTAACTAGTCATTGAGTTCTACTACACCAAAACCTAAGGCTTAAGGACCAGAACATGGTGACTAGAGGGATCTGATACTGGGTTTTGTTATCCCCAGACTGGGGATATGAAGGGTTGAAAAGTTCCTATTCTCAGTGATCCCTTACCAGAGACAGGGTGGGGAAAGAGAAAGCCATAAGGGAGATGGCTCTTCTTCATCAAATGGAGCTGTGGGTGAAGGAGGGAGGTTAGCAGAAGAAAATGATTAAAATTTAACCTTCTCAAAAGTCATAAGAAAAAGAGAGCCCCTTGCCTTATTTTCATCCCACATTGATTCTTTTATTTATCCTGATTTATACAGAAAGACTCCTGTTATGTGTGGGTGGAGGTCTAGAAAAAAGAGAATATTAATGGATAGGAAAAGAAGAATATCCTAGAGAAAATAGAAAGAAAGGAGAGCAAGGGAAATAAGTAATGTAGAGAGTGAAGTGGGATACAGTATAGAAAAGGAGGGAAAGTGGAGAACAGGAGGGTTTTAGTTTCACTTTTTAAACTTAAAACTTACTTTGTATCTCTCTTCCTTGGATTTTCTATTTCAAAAACAAGTATTCTCTAGCTCAAAGGGTGTTATGGGGCTTAATTCATTTAAATTGCAAAGCATTTCAGTACCCTTAGATGAAAGTATTATTGAAGTACAGTACAAAGCTCAAGTTCATTATTAATAAAACTAATCCTTCATAGCACAGTCTTCTCTGAAAAGATTGGCTCCTTGAGAATGCCTAAGGTTAGTAGTAAATGGCCTTCATCTAATAAAAGAATCAGATAAATCAAGATATGTATGTGTCCTAACCCCTTGATGAGAGCTTTGTAAGAAGCATATCTATCACCAGCTTAAAGAAAATGCCTTGGTACAGGGGTGGCTTGTTGTATGTCAGAGTTGCACTGAAAAGTTGCATGAAAGTGGAATAGTGTAAAGTCAATCACATTTTGAATAACCTAGGAAAGTTTGTTACTCAGTCCTACACCAAAAAAATCTATAAAAATTCGGATTTCTGTTTTTTTGTTTTGTTTTGTTTTGTTTTAAAGCTAATGTAATGAGAAAGAATAGAGGAGAAATTCCATCTTACAAGTATTCAGAACCTCCCTTTTTCATTCATTTCTAACAAATTATTGAAGAAATTATAGAATGCCTGAAGTCAGTTTGATGTTAAATTATAACTTCTCTGTTGACTTGGTTAACATGGTATTTTTATTTTCTTTTTGTACCGATTTTCCCTTTGTACCTGTCTATATTGCATACATATGTCTCTATTTACTTGTACAAAATACTTGGATGAATTATTTTCATGAAATTCTTTGTAGAATGAGATATAAATGAATATAATATAAACAATATTTATATAGGAATTAACAAGAAAAATGTAGCTACAAGAGTAAGCCCTGGTGAATACTTATGGCAGTTATTAAAAACCTCATGATGTTTTAGTTAATCTTCCTAAGAAATTTCATTTATATTATCTATGGTTATTTTGAGTTTCTCTCTCCTCTTTTTTTTGGGGGGGAGGGGGTGGTTCTCTATTTGGATTTTGTATTAGTCTGTTCTCACACTTCTATAAAGACATACCTGAGACTGGGTAATTTATAAAGAAAAGAGGTTTAATTGGCTCATGGTTCTACAGGCTGTACAGACTTCTGCTTCTGGGAAAGCCTCAGGAAACTCACAATCACCGCGGAAGGCAAAGGGGAAGCAAGCACGTCTTACGTGGCTAGCGGGAGGAAGAAGATAGCGGGGAGGTGCTACAGATGTTTTAAAAAGCAGGTCTCTGGTGAACTCTATCACCAGACACCTCTAGCGAAATGGTGCTAAACCATTAGAAACTGCCCCATGATCCAGTACCTCCTACTAGACCTCCTCCAACACTGGAGATTACAATTTCACATGAGATTTGGGCAGGTACACAACCTCTAACCATATCAGGGGTATATCTTTCATCCTATAAGCCTTCCTCAGTATCTGCTAATCCTTTGCTATCCATTTATATTTAGGAACAAGTTATCACAATTCTACAATTCTGACTGGAGATGGCTTAGCATGGCAGGTTTCACTGTAGAGGGGTCAGCTGGAGAGAGACCTGCCTGCTCTTGGCATCCACAGGTCTTTTCTTTTAAACAGTGATTTCCCCCAAAAAGGAAGCCTCAGATCTATTGCCTGGAATATATAAGGCAAATTATCAGGTTTCTCAGAGATACAGCTAGGGGAATAAAGGGAAGGGGAAGACCTCATAATTCAAGATGTAGATCTCACAGTTCAATGTGTAGTATTCACCTTATTCTTCTGATTTTAGTATTTCATTCCCATCCTCAGCTTTTTGTGGTATTCTAGAGCATGGTTTCTCATCATTTGCACTACTAATATTTGGAGTCAGATAATTTTTGTGGTGGGGGCTGTTGTTTGCAATGCAGGATGTTAGAAGAATCCCTCTTTGACTTCTAACCACTAGATGCCAGAAACACCCCACCACAAATTGGAACAACCAAAAATGTCTTCATGGCATAGTGCCAAAGATCCCTTGGGAAGCAAAATTGAACATGGTTGAGACCCACTGTTCTAAACCTCGGAGAGGTTGAATAAGAGGCTTGTCATCTTCTAGCATGTGTCTATTTGTGTATGAGGGAGACCGGAAGAGGAGTGCAATTATCATTCTAAGCAGGAGTTGATGCAGGACTCTAACCACATACCAGCTTTCAACCAATCTTTACATCTTTATCACCATTGAATCTTTAGATATGTCTGTTGTCTATAAGTCCAGAAGCTTTCCTGAATTCCGCAGTGGAAATCAACTGGTTTCTTCACTTCTATAATGAATAATGTTACTCTTCTTTTCTCTTTAAACTCAGTTAAGAATTGTCTGTCTGCTTCCAGCTTCCAAAATTTTCTTGATGCATCTTAACTGCAGTTATTTCCTCTCTTGTTTTTTCTATGAACCGGACAGTATCTGACACAGGTCTCAATCCATTTAGAAAGTTTACTTTGCCAAGGTTAAGGACACGTCCATGACAGCCTCAGGAGGTTTTGATATGTGCCCAAGGTGGTTAAGGTACACCTTGCCTTCATACGTTTTAAGGAGACATAATACATCAAGCAATGTAGGTAAGATTTACATGGGTTCAATCTGGAAGAGCGAGACAGCTAGTGGGGGTGAGGTGGAGATGGGGATTCCAAATCATAGCTAGATTCAAAGATGTTCTGATTGGTAATTGGTTGAAAGAGCTATTATAAATAGAAAGGAATGCCTGGGTTAGAATAAGGGGTTGTGGAGACCAAGGTTTTATCGTGCAGATGAAGCGTCTAAGTATCAGGCTTCTGAGAGAAAAGAATGTAAATGTTTCTTATCACACTTGAGTTCTCTGTTGATGTTAATAGTGATTATCTTTTCCTGAATTCCAAAAGGGAGGAGGATATAATGAGGCATGTGTGACCCCCTCTTCCATCATGGCCTGTATTAGTTTTTCAGGTTAACTCTGGAATGGCCTTGACTGAGAGGAGGGGTCCATTTAGATGATTGAGGGGACTCAGAATTTTATTTTTGGTTTTTAGTTCTCTTTGTCTTTAGGCATTGAAGGACTTTTTTTTTCTTTTAACTTCTTTACTCTAATTTTTGTCAATTTTAAGAAGGAAAAGTTATAAATATGTGTTGTGTTTATCATGCTTCTGCATGAATTTTGAATATTAAATGCAAATCTTAAAAAAAAAAAAGTGTTTTAAGTAGCCTGTGTTTGTGGCAGGCTACTTTGGATTATGCCCACAGAATGCAGAAAGTACATTTTATTTTTCCTAGAGCATTATTACTAGCTCAAGAACATCATGACAACTACAGGTTAATTAATGTATGCACAAGCAAAGGTATAGCTTCTGAGGATGGGTCTGGCAACAGCTTACATCTAAGTTTTGAGAATAACCAGCACACTGCTAAAGCCATCGTTAGTGCTCAATTTATTCTGCTTGATTGGTTAACTGATTCAATTGATCCTTACAGTTACTCTGTGAAGCAGAACACACAAACATGAGAATCCATAGAAAGAGACACAGTGAGGTTGACTTGTGTAACATTACAAAGCTCATTTTCAGCACATCTAAGATTAGAAGCCTAGTTCATTTCTTTTCCAACTTTCTCATTCTTTGCAGAATTAGCACAATATAAGGAAGCTCCTACAGCAAATATGAAACAAAGAGACTGTTAGTTTTAAAAAGTCAAAGAAGGTAGTGCTATCATGGGCATGTACACCTGATACTCCAAAGGCTTATGCAGTAGTAGCCTGTGGATTCTTGGGTAATGGTGAGCCTTCAACTGCGTACAAGCCCTGTGAAGAAATAATAACAGCAACAGTTAACACTCACTGAGGGCTTTACTCTGTGCCTGGCTCTATTATAAATTCTTCATATGCTGTTTCTCACTGTATCCTCACAACTCCTACAGGTAAGGCTCTGAGTTGGAAGAGACTGGCTGCAACTAGAATCTCTATCTTAAAGAAATGCATTCTTCTGAACATATCAGCCTCACCCTTTTATGATACAGAAAGTATTATTAGGCCAGGCGCGGTAGCTCATGCCTGTAATCTCAGCGCTTTGGGAGGCCGAGGCAAGCGGATCAGGAGGTCAGGAGAACGAGACCATCCTGGCTAACACAGTGAAACCCCGTCTCTACTAAAAATACCAAAAAAAAAAAAAAAAAAAAATTAGTTGGGCATGGTGGCGGGCGCCTGTAGTCCCAGCTACTGGGGAGGCTGAGGCAGGAGAATGGGGTGAACCCAGGAGGTGGAGTTTGCAGTGAGCCAAGATCGCACCACTGCACTCCAGCCTGAGTGACAGAGTGAGACTCCATCTCAAAAAAAAAAAAAAAAAAAAAAAAAAAAAAAAAAAAAAAAAAGAAAGTATTATTAAATGCTGAGGAATAGGAGAATCTCAAAGTCCCATGTTCTTGACTTCTCCTGTGGTGGTAAGTATAGGGCTACTAATGTGAACTCGTATTTAAGGAATCAAATTCAAGCTTTTTGCTTATTAGTTCAAGGTTCATTTATTTCACCTTAAATCTCTAGCTCTAGCCAAAATCTCATTTTACCTGCCAATGTGGCCACCTGGTTAACCCAACATTTTTCTCAAATAGAAATTCAGAAAATTGATTTTTTTTTTTTTTACCTGTAGCAGTTAGCTTTTGCTGCATAACAAACCATTCCAAAACTTAGTAGCTTAAAAGTGCAATCATATTTTAGCTCTATATTTTGCCAGTTGGTAATTTAGCCTGGGTTTAATTGAGCAGTAATAATCTAAACTGGGCTCAACTGACCTCACTCTTGTAACTGAAGTCACTTGGCAATTAACTGATTGGTTTAGAATGACCTTGGCTGGTGTGCTTGACTGAATAATATCCTTCTCCACCTCTGAAGATATCTACAACCTAGTCCCTGGAACCTGTGAATGTCTGATCTTATATTGCAAAAGGGATTTTGCAGATATAATTAAAGCAAAGGTGAAGAGATGGAAAGATTATCCTGGATTACCTAGGTGGGTCTAATGATGTAATCACAGCTGTCCTCTCAAGATGGTGGCAGAGAAGAATGTACTACAGAAGAGAAGGCTATTGTGATAACAGAAGCAAAGACTAGAGTGATGAACTTTCTAGATGGAGTTAAGCAGCCACAAACTAAGGACTACAGGCAGACTCTAGGAGATGAAAAAGGCAAGAAAATGATTTCTCAGCTGGGTGTGGTGGCTCATGGCTGTAATCCCAGCACTTTGGGAGGTCAAGGTGGGTGGATCACCTGAGGTCAGGAGTTAAAGACCAGTCTGGTCAACATGGTGAAATCCTGTCTCTACCAAAAATACAAAAATTAGAGGGGTGTGGTGCTGTGCGCCTGTAGCCTCAACTACTTGGGAGGCTGATGCAGGAGAATCTCTTGAACCTAGGAGGCAGAAGTTGCAATGAGCCAAGATCATGCCACTGCACTCCAGCCTGGGCAACAAGAGTGAAATTCTGTCTCAAAAAAAAAAAAAAAAAAAAAAAAGAAAAGAAAATTAATTCTTCCCTTAGAGTGTGCAGGAAGAACCATACCTGCTGAATCTTTGATTTTCAGCTTAGTGAATTTGATTTTGAGTTTCTGACCTTCAAAATTGTAAGAGAATAAATTTTTAAGCCACTTATATTTGTGGTAATTTGTTATAGCAGCAAAAAGACACCAATACAGCTGTAATGGCTGGAATGACTCATCCCTCCAGCATACCAATAGTCTGAGATTGTTCACCTAACATTGGAAGGGTTCTGAGACAGACAGACAGACAAGGGAGGTTGGGGTGTGAGAAGATAGAGAATACAAAAAGTCACAAGGATTCCAAAAGCCTAGGCTAGGACCTGGCACAGTGTCACTTCTGATAAATTCTGCTGGCCAAAGTAAATCACAAAGGCAGCCCAGATTGAAGAGGCAGGGAAATGGTAGTCTGTCCAAGTCATATTGCAAAATGTATGACTATAGGGAGGGGTAAAGGATTGTGGCAACTTCTGCAATTCTGCAACCGATCTACCATATCACCTGCTCGTCTAAATCTGCATTCCCAATATTCCTATCTCAATGAATGATATCACTGTTTAAAGCAAAGGAATCATAGTCCAGTCTTCACTCAGCCCCTCTCCCCTCCTCCACATCAACAAGCATATTTCTGAGCTTCAAAATAATTCTCAAATCTATTCCTTCTTCTCCACCCCATCACACTCCAAACCTTCACACTTAACTTCTCATCATCTCTTACCTACACTATTTCAAATCCCTTCATCTCCCTACCTTTGCTTTTCCGCACAACCACTCCAGCTCTTCTTCCACTGTAATACTGGAATGGCCTTTCTATATTGTTACTTGTATTATGTAACTCATATTGCTTATGAGCTTTTAGCAATTATTCATCACTAAAAGGAAGAAGCCCAGATAGGTCTTGATGGCAGGCTGGACCCTTAGTGATATTGTCCTACATCCTCCCTCCTTTGCCTCTCCCTCCCTCCCTTCCTTTCTTCATTTCTTCCTTCTCTCCTCAATGTGTATTCTTTCCTCTAGTCAAACTGAACTTCCATGGATCCTGTAATATTACCATAAAGTGTGGAAACAGAGATAATGGTATTTTATTATTTACATTTATTTTGAAGACCCTAGCTTATTTCTTATGGGGGATGTTAAATGAAAATAAGTAGTACAGTTCCTCTAAAGCAATGCATCACAGATGTTTGTGCAAGGATTGATGGAAATAGTTCATCAATACACTGCAATCATTGCAATTTTGTACAGTCCATTGAACTATGCAACATTAATAAAGGGTATCACAATGAAGATACCATGTGATATTTTAAACATGCCATGTATTTTAATGTAATATCAATAATCCATTTATAAAAATTTATATTCATCTATGTTTCTAGAAAGTATGGATCCTTATATAATACCCAGGATGTTTCCTGGCTCCATGCTTCCCTGTGTGAGGTATTCTATCCTTTCTTATAGCTTTTCGATATCCTTCAGTACTCAGATCCAGCATTAGTTTCTTTATGAAACTCTTCCTTATTATTCCATCTCAGGGGCTACATTGTCATCCTCTTCCCACTCATTCTCTTGACCTTTTAAGTCTTAGCAAGTGAAAATTGGAACCTCCTTTGTGGAGGATTACTAACTCCTTATATATACATTAAACAAACGTTGTCTTCGGTATCACAGGTGTTAATATCTCAGGGACAGTAGAATCAAGTCAGCTGTGGATGAGAAAATAGAAAAGCTACTCTTTTAAGAGTTAAATTGCTGACAGCACTCAGATAAGCTCCTCTCGGATAACAGAGAATTGCAGAAGTTAAATCATGTGTTTGTGAGAAACAATCAAGTCCATCACTTAAACCTAGACATGACATCACTATAAATTTATTCTTTATCTAGGATCTTTTCTTCCCCCACTTAAAATTATTCTCCAAATCTTACATTTTCCATGAGGTCTTCATCTACTAAAATGCATCTGTGTTAAATGTGCACAATTATCTTTACCCATTTTTTTCTTTGAGTTCATAAATGTTGGGGGATAGAGACCTACTTTTTCTCTATGATGTATTCATAAAGTACAGGGTGCACCCACAATGCTTGATATATAATCATAATAACAATAATCTGTATTACAGATGACAGATATAGAATTGCTATTGTAGACCTCAAAATTTCAAATCAGAATAAATAAGGCTGCATGCATTTAATTAAGGCATTGCTTTCAAATCTGGTTTGTGGAACGTAGATAATAATCTGCCTATTTCTAGAATGATTTTTTCATTGAAAATATGTCTAGCAATTTGTAATACATGTACACACAAACTTAGTTTGCATTTAGTAAATAAAGTCAGATGTTTTATTAAGAGGGTGAATTAGTTTTATGGTACATCAGTTTGATGGAATATTACATAGCCATTTAAATGATGAATACACAGACTGTCAAGATACATGGAAAAGTATATACTTTGAGAAAAGTAATACACACTATGATGATATGATCACCTCTACTGTGTACATTATCTGTTATACACAAACCTTGGAAGTGGCCACAAAGCAATATAAAATGAATGTTTTCATAGCTATTATTTTTTTCCATATTTAAATTTGTTTTTAAGGCAAGAATTTTTAAACAATATTTATTGAAATAAACTGCATACTTCCAAGTCACAAAGATTCTCTTTTATTTTATTATTATTTTTTGATACAGAGTCTCACTCTGTCACTCAGGCTAATCATACCCAGTGGTCTGTTCACAGCTCACTGCAACCTCTGCCTCCTGGGCACAAGTAGTCCTCTCACCTCAGCCTCCCAAGTAGCTGGGACTACTGGCATGTGCCACCACACCTGGCTAATTTTTATATTTTTTGGTAGAGATGGGTTTTCAGCATTTTGCCCATGCTGGTCTCGAACTCCTGGGCTCAAGTGTTTCACTTGCCTTGGCCTCCCAACGTGTTGGGTTTACAGGTATGAGCCAACACACCCAGCTTACATAGATTCTTATAATTTATGTTATGTCAGTGGAAATAAAGAGAGACATTTAAAAGAAGTTTCCACATTTCTCACCTGTGGAATAAAGACATTGGTTAAAATGATTTCTAGTTTCCTTTGATCATTCATGATCATACATTCATGACAATATTTAGAGGAAAGGGAGTGCTTTTTACCTTATTTTCATGATTGCCAGAAGAAATTACAGGCACTGTCTTTGAAATCAGATTGCTTACTTTAATTTATTCCTTCGTCATTGAATATCTGACTTAGCACAAGTTGCTTACTCTTCCCTAAGCTCTGGTTTCCTCACCTGTAAAGTAGAGATAATAACACATTATCTCATAATATTCCTTAGAGGATTAAATGAGGAAAAAGCATATAAAGTGCTTTGTACATTTAACTCTCATGCATTCATATACACACAAAGGCCACAACTGACCTGCCAGTAATATTTTTCCAAAGAAAAGCCAATGAAAGAATATTCTTAGAAATAAGACTCTGCAACATTGAGGCCATTCTGGATGAAAGAAATCTCAATCAGCAGGGAGTTTCACTTATTTCTATAAAAGAGATGTTTTTAAAAATTCAAACTGAATCCAGTAACAAAAGGCAGATTTTTGCATGATGCCTATAGTAGTGACCTTTCTGCAGATGGAGCTTTGTGATAGAGTTCCAGGCATTCTGAGAACTCATTGAACAAGTTGTGAATTGATTCCTTTTGGTAAAAGGCACTGGAATTGAAGACTGAAAGTCTAGACTAGATGGAATGTCAATCATATTGCATTCAATATTTAAATATCTGAAAGAATCATGTGTGAAACTTGTCATTTGCTCTTTACCCTTCTTCTGTAGAGCACATCTAAGATACTGGACCTATGTTTGGAATCTGTGTTTGTGTCACTGTCCTCACTGTGAGGTTTAATCTGAGGGTACAGTGAAAGAAGACAAACAGGTACTCAAATGACTCGTTAAAATATAGTCAAATTTGTATGTAATTATATGTCTTACATATACATCTTAGCTTCACAATCAATATCATTTTTTAAAAAAAATCCTTCAATTTATTAAGGGTGTGATTAAGGGTCTCTGAAAGCTTGTGAGGGAAAGATATTTCTGTCATTCCTCTTGTAAAGGGATGCAGCTCTTTCTTATAGGGAGAGATTTAACCAGTCCTTACCTCTCCAAGACCCAATCACAGAACAGACAAGCATTCTAAGAGGAAAGTTCTGCCTCCCTAGAATCAGCATCCTCAGATGTGTGAGAACTGATGCAAAAGAATAGGAAAATTGAATAAAAATAAATGATTTTATGTTAGTAAATAATGAGGGCTTTATCTAGGGAGAGCATAAGCAGGTTCAAACTATGTAATATTAGAGCTGGTTTCTTGAAGTTCATAGAAGGTAAATTTAAGACAAGGAAAAGACTGTTCTGCAGCTTTGTGAATCTGCTCCCTCTCTTTAGGTTATGTGACTGCTTTCTTTTCAACTCCCAGAGTTCACTGGATTATAACAGTCTGTCTTTCAGATAGCAGGAGGAATTCCTCCAGGATAAATTACTCACTTTTGTTTACCTAACTTCTAGTTTTAGAAAACCAATTATAAACACTTGATTGTAACAATAGTTGGAGAAGTCAAAAATTTAATTAGGTCCCAAATATGCTGATTTATCTGTAGTTGCTTAAGAAAAGCACATAGTTCTCTGAGTTTAGTGGCTGTTAGGACTACCAAGATTTAGAGAAAGTATCTTTTGTGCCTCTATCAGAGGCAGAACAGGGCTAAATGATGTCTTTTTGTGTTCCTGCATCCTTTGCAGATATATGGCTTTAAATAATTCTTTAGTTTGATTTCCAATAGCTTGGGATATGTATGTGATATACAGTATTCATCTACCTTGCACACTAATGAGCAAGTCACATAATTTTTCCAGACCTCAATTTCACCACCTATAAATTGAAGCCCTAGGACTAGATTGTCTTAAAGATAGGACTCCATTCTCAGCTTGTTTTTAACCTGGTGATCAACAAGTAGGTATTTAGGGCCACATGCTGTTTTGTATAAAAATAGGTTCTCCTCTCCTCTACATCAATACACCTTGACTTTAGTATCTAGTTCAAAACAAATGTAGTGAGTAAAGAAAGAAGCCGTTTTCCAACTCAGTACTAAAATAAGAGGGATGAGGCTGAAAATAAGTAGCTAAGAAAATGGCTTTTTGTGTTCATATAATTTTTTTCAAGTTTGCCTATTGTAACTCTTTTTATTTTTAAGGAAAATGTCATTAAATTGGAAGGCTTTCTATTTCCTGCTGGTTGCCTTTTTTTCTCTTCCATCTCATGCCAGATACTGTGTATTGAAAGCAATTTTAACAGATGTAACTAATGAAGGACTTGAGTGCATGCACATGATGTGATGTTACATTTGTGACCAGGAGCTCTTCTAGACCTCTTCTCAACTTTTCTCTTGGACTGTTACAAAACTTGGTCAATTTATATTGTATTCTCTTTCTCACATGTGAAGTGAACAGGGAATTATCATGCATATCTCTGGATGCTGCTATGATGTATACCACAAGGGATCAATATTTGTTCAACATATTACTATCCCATGGCAAATCACAGCAAGTCAGAGTAATTGCTGTTGCATTGCCTGTACCTGTCCCTGTGGCTGATTTGCCGTTAACAGCTGGGGAAGTGAGCTTAACACTGAACGCTGTGCTGTGGACAGATGGACTTCATCTCTCTTACTGTACTTGAACTAGACTGCCCTCGTGGGAACCAGTTCTTTCTCTGTGAAAATCCCCAAATCTCAGGCCTCATCACCGATAACAAAATAAGCAAGGAAGCAAAAGATTTAATTTTAAAAATGAAACCAATAATATCAAAGTGAGTGGATTAGATTACTTGGCAATGATACCTATCAGAACAAAATGTAAAGAATAGACTGTATACATTTATTACCATGTCATCAACCCTCTCTTCTCACCTTCTCTCAGATGCATGGAATAACTAATTGAATATGAATAGCATCAAATTCAAACAGGGTAGACATTATGGAGCCATTTAGTTCTTCTAGTCCTCTGATTCAGTCCAGTTTTGTGACCACTTGCTGTGTAAGGTGATTAGTGGGTTTCCTGAAGCACATAAAAAGTATTAACATGGATTTTCCTTTCTTCAATTTTTACTAAAACCTCTCTGAATGTTTATAATACCAACAACAGTCTCATAGAATTTTAAGATCTTGAAGGAACATTGCAAGAATGGAAGACGTAACTTGCACTCTCACGGATGAAAAATGTTTGTAGAACTACTCTAACTCTACTCATGATAACATTGTAAAGTGACTGGTCTCATCTTTATTTTACAGATGAAAATACTAAGATTTAGAAAAACAACTTGCCCAATACACAGCTTACGAATGGCAGAGTTGGTTAAAATCTAAACCTAGTACTCTTTCTACTATACCATGTTATAATAGGATGGCAGTGGTTAAGCAAAGGCAAAATTCTCTTATCTGTGGCTGGAGGAAGTATACATTGGCATAACCTCTATAAAAGGAATTTGGCAATATTTATCAATATTAAAAATTTATATATTTGTTAACTCAACAGTTCCATTTTTGAAAATATATTCTAAATAGGTGCATACATATGAAATGATGTAATAGCATGTGTAATTACAGACAACTATATAATGTTATACAGATGGACAAAAATTATTATGCTCTTTATATACTGATACAGAAGGATCTCTTGTTTGTTTTTGTTTGTTTGTTTGTTTGTTTTAAAAAGCAGGATGCACAGTACAATGGAAATAGAAAGGAAGAGAATGTTGTTTTTACATTTGTGTTAAATGAAGGGATGAAAATAAATTCTAATGTGCTCATATCTCCCTAGGTAAACTCTGGCAGGATACCCAAGAAACTAATAATAGTGCTTACCTATCATAGGGACAGAGAAGAGGTTGGATGAGTGACAAGTGTGGGAATGTGACTTTACAGAATATCACTTTTTATATATAAAAATTTAGCCAGGTGAACATGTTCCATGTTCAAAATGTGTTGAAGACATGGCTCGAGGTGTTGATAACTTATATTCAGGTATTCACACACGAACAATAACTTCTGGTGCTATTAAAAAAAATACTTAGGGTATATGAACATGTCTAAGAATGTAAGCCATGTACTTTTAAAAAAATATTTCTAAATATTATTGATATTGAGATATTTTAGAAAGCCTTTAGGAGATACACAGGAAGGAAGCAGGAGAATAACAGGAATTGGGAAATGGATGTTGGAATAGCTTGCTTCTCTAAGTCTGCCTGTCAGTGCTGCTCTCACAGCATGTTCAGATAAACCTTTGGGAGCAGAGAAAGGTCTCAAAGCCATATCCTACGAAGCTAAAATGGGGCCAGTTTTAAATGTTAAGTGCTTGGCTAAGGCTTAAAGCCACCATGATTGAATGGAATGACCATGTGTGTATGCAAGAGTAAGCACTTCTTGGACAAAGGAGGTCCAACAACAGGTAGATGAAACAGGTAAGTGGTATGCCCACTGCTCTGGCATTTCTTCCCCCTGCTTTGATCACTCTGTCTATTGCCATCTGTTGTCTTTACTTGGGCACACTTTCCTGTAGTGTTTGGATCTACTTTCTCACATCCCATAAATGAATTAAAAAAAAAAAAAAAAAAAAACCTGAACAAGATAGCAAAAATCTATCATCATTCAAACAGGTTTTTTATACTTACTACCCTACAATAGAGCATACCATTCCAGAGGTAGTTTGTGATTATTTTGACTATAATTATCGATAAATTCTTAATTCCAGATTGTACTTTTGAATAAGTCTTTGAAATATTTTGATTCTATATTAGAGTCTTGATGGTGTAGGAAAAATCCCTGTGTATTGCACTTATTAATCTTTGGATTACAGTGATCAAGACTGCATTTATGACTGACAGTGCATAAGATATACGTCCTTCGATGTTCTTATTCTTATGCAAACTACTTTAACTTCCATGTAATTCAAAAGAAATGCATTGTATACTTGAAAATTGCTGAAAGAGTACATCTTAAATGTTCTCACCACAAAAAAATGAGTATGTGAGGTGACGGATATGTTAATTGGCTTGGTTTAATCATTTTACAATGTATCAAAACATCATGTTATATACTGTAAATATGTAAAATTTTTATTTTCCAGTTATACCTTAATGCTGAAAAATGAGAAAAACAATGGAGCAGAACCGTGTATACATTTTTTTCAGCTTGCCCAGACTTTAGAATCTAATTTTTTATAAAGTGGCACTTGGTATTTCACTTATTCCTTATAGCAACAAACATATTTATTAAAATGTATTGTAGTTAGGAAGGATACTCTTTAAAGAAGATGCAGTAAAACCTTCAGGTGCCTCTCTACTCTCTACTCCTAGGGCTGTGATGCAATCTTACTGACACAAATAGTATAAATGTCTAGAATTTTATTTTTTCCTTTAATAAGAAAGGCGATACGAGGTTGTATTCCCCCAACAATGTATATACTTATGGATAGATTAATTGCAAGTTTAAGAGAATTCAGCTGCCTCATTTAAAACTTAATTCCCACAAAAGAGGTGATCCTATTGTATACAAAGAGTTTGGATCTAGACAGATTCAGGCATGTGTATCAGCGACCATAAGCCAGTATGACCTATCTATCATTAGGGAACATTCATATCCCAACAGAACCATTTGTTAGCAGTATCATATCACAATAACTTTAGGCCATTGGGTGTTTTAAGGCTTATATAAACAATTATAAGAAAAAAAAATCTATTTTTGTGGAAACATGTGTTTTTATAGATTTGTTGAAAATTTTTTGCAATGACATCAATTGAGAAAATAAGCTACATATTAAAACAATCCAAACTCTATAATAAAGTGTTGTATGGTGTCTTTATTATGACTGACAGATGAACCACCGTAGTGTATGAACTTTCATACAATTACAGTCAACATCACAGTTTGTGCCTAAGGGGTTCCACAATAAAGATCAAATAAAGGAAAACTAAAATGTACACATATATTTTATACTTAATTTGAAAACAAAAATCATTATATAGGATATTTAATTTTATTGTGACCATATTTTTTTGCCAAGCCATCTGTAGTTATGAGTCTTAGTTGATTGGTTTTCATAGAAATTTTCTTATTCAAGGGGAGCGATGCTGCTCAGTTTTGCCTACTTATTTGAATGTGCAGTTCACAGTACAATCTGATCTTCCCCTAGAGAGTCTCTGCTGTTAAAAGACAGTTATTGCTTAGTCAGCTATTCAGATTTTAGTGGAATCAGTTGTTATGGGAAAAGGAGTGGGTGGAAGACGGATAGACTCAAAAAAACTCTTTAAAGACTAAGTTGAAGAAATTTTCAGAGGGCAAAGGGGAGAATATTACAAAGAAATCCTTTCTGAAAAAGATCAATAACCAGGAAATTAACCTTTGAACTCATTGTCATAGAAAATCTATTTCATAACCAGAAGACTAATTTTTAAATTGGCTCATATTGTCTAGTCCAACTTTTTGACACAAGAAAAAAGAAGTGCACAAAGCCTCACTCCAATAAAAGGGAAAACAATGCTTCTCTTGGTTTCACAAAATGACATATAACTTATGAGGAAAATTAAATCCTCATCTACCACATTCAGATGTAGTTAAAGTTGAATCTAATGCAGTATGCTTATATTTACATAAATGGAAGATGAATTTAGATGAAATAGAGGAAAATTATAAAGTGTAGTAAAAAGTTTCTATGCATTACTTATATTTACAATTTAAAAAAATCTAGCAATATTATAGTTACTGCAGAATAGATTTATCATTTCCAGCATATGAAAAGATATATAAAAACCTGTTTTTTTCTTAGTGTTTTAAAATTCAGCTTTATTAATAGATAATTTACACACACTCGTATTTACTAATTTTTGCTGTATATTTTGATGAATGATGAGCAATGTATACAGCTGTGTATTCTCAACCACAATGATGATATAGATCATTTCCGTTTACTCAAGAGTTGCCTTATGACCCTTGGTAATCATAACCCTTCCCTCATTCCTACTTTCTGGTAACTACTGACCTTTCTGTCACTATGGTTTTTTGACTTTTCTAAGCTCATATAAAAGTAAAAATGCAACATATTGTATTTTTGGCTATCTTCTTGCATACAGCATAATATTTTATTTATTTCCATTGCATATATAAATAGTTAGAACATTTAATAGCTGAAAAGTAATCCATTGTATGGATGTACTATAAATTGTTTATCAGTTCATCAGTTGATGGATATTTGGGTTATTTCCAGTGTTATTTGGTTATTTGGCTCTCATGAATACTTATGAACAAAATATTTTTGGTCATATATATTTTTTATCTTGTGCAAATACTTAGAAGTGGAGTTGTTATGGTAAGTATATCTTTATGAGATATACTTATGAGAAACCGTAGTTTTTTTCTAAAGTAGTGATTAATCTATTTTACATCTCCACCAGCGGTGCCTAAGCATTCCAATTGTTCCACATCCTCACCAATATCCTGTATAGTCATAGACCAGGAAACTATTTTGACCATAAACCACAGCAAAAATTTCATTTTACAGTATAACCCATGATGCACATTCATAACGAAAATATGTTTTAAGAAACAATATTTTTGGTTTACTACAAGCAAGGCAGTCTGATTTTTATTGTCTACTCTCATATTTTGCAAAAAAACAAAAATGCATGTCCCTACTACTAATTTTATAACTTACTTCAATAATGGTTTCACCTATAGTTTAAAAGACATTGCTCATGCTTTTGATACACATATACCTAGCTACACAAATATCTAATTCTGAGTTGTTAGCTTATTATTTATAATAAGACCATGAATATATGGTGTAACATTATGATTTTCACCAGCAATTGGTTGCTTTCGATTAGAAGGGAAAGAAGGCTGAAAAATTAATCTGGGTTTGGGGTTTTGCTAAACAGATGAGATCGACCTAAAACAAGGCAGGACATTGACAGCTGGTGGTTCAACTTTGAATTGAATCAGGGCTGCATGTGGTACAAAGTGTTACAGGTAGCAAGCCTGTACTAGAAGACATACTACATTGGCCAGTCTGGAGCCATTACTCTCAGCCATCACTCTCAGCTTCCAGAATGACCGCCTGTTCTTTACCTTTTCAAACTTTTACATCAGAGTGCCAATAAATAGATGTGTTTTTTAAAAGTTATTAGTAATGACTAAACTTTCATTTAAAAAGAAAACTGAAATTATTATAGGAAACTTAGGTTTAGCCATTTTGTTTATTCATGGAGTCCCTTTATTTCTTTTTCATATTTGTTTAGGGATTACAGACAGCAAGATAATCGATAGACTGAAATCTAACAGGCTAAAGATGGTAAATGAGGTTGGTCAGATTGATATTTCAGTCTGTAGATAGTAGGTGTATAAAAGGTTTATATAAATATAAAATATATTTTTTATTAAAAAAATTTTCTGTGTGACTCACAGATTTTGTTTCATTTTCAAAAAATTTGCACTGGCTTTTCCTTTTCTGATTAAAATTCACCAATATTATTCCTTTCATTGTTGAATATTCAGCTAAAAGCTGAGCTTTTGAAGGCTTTATATTAGAAGAAACTGTGTCAAGTTGCAGAAATCGTTAGTACACTGATTCAGCCTTTCAGATTAGCAGAGGAACATGGTCCAAGGTCAGTGAATAAATTACACCGTATCACAAAAAGAAAATTACACCCTGACATAGTATGATTTTAATAAAAAATGAAAATGGGATTTATGACCCCCTTTCTTCAGGCTACTAATGTTCATTGCCAAGAGATGAATCCCTTCTGTAACATTAAATGTGAGATGGGCTACAGAAAATGTTGTAGACTAATTCACTTGCCAAGAAGAGAGGCAAAGCGTATACATGCATATATTTTTATACCCATCTGCTATCACAGTGAAGCCAAATATGTTTTAGGCAAACAAATCAGGCCAAATAAGTTCATTATTTTTCCCAGTGCAATAATGGAAAACTAATGAATTAATGAGATGCAGGTCTAACAGAATTAGCAGAAGGAAAGTAACAATGTTGATTGGAAAGAAGTGACAACCATATAGATTGAACGACTGAAAAATAATTGAACACCAGTCTTCTAGGAAGCATTGATAGGCTACTATCAATCTGGAAGGACATGTTGTACTGAGTCTTTAATAACACACCTCTAAATATAATATTAATGAATACTGTCATTAACAACTAATAGAAACAAGTAAAAGAATATGAAAAGCGTAGTTTAAAGATGTAACAAGTATAATGGCACTGCAACATGATGTGGGTTTGGATCAGCACACATTATACCCTGATTAAATCTGAGAAATTGGTTCAAACCAATAAGATGAAATCCATTTAGAACAAATGTAAAATGGCTCAGTGATGGCAGAAATTAACAGATGCCCTCATTCAGAATGACAAAAACTGAGACAGACTCTATATGATGGTTGAATGCATGGATTAATGAAGCTGTTAATAAGATAACATTTTACTAAATATGTCATGGAGGAATATCTCCTCCAGCAGTTAATATTTTTACTTAGGCTTAAAAAGAAAACATTAGTTTACAAACTCTAAAATGTCAAGATGCTGCTCATCAATTGTTTTATTAAAACTCTTCCTGACAAAATAGGACATTCCACAGCATAATTAATAAAGAACTTTCATCTACTTAAGCACCCTTTGTGTTTAGAGGGTAACCTCTCTTAATACAATCCTTGCTTGCTATTGCTCATGCATCTTTCTAACTCCTGTTTAGACTGTCTCTCTTTTTACTGCCAACCCCTTGAACCTTCCATCTGTACCTCTGCCTCCATTTCCTACCTACTTATTTTCTGAAGCCCTATAATCAGTCTTATGTTTCTACATTTTGCTCAAATATTTTCACTTGCTAGATACTGAAATGTCCTTCCTGACTCTGAATCGGTTTTCCCCCAGGCTTTATTTTCCTTTGAAGTCTAACATTTTGCATCATAGGCCATTCTCTTTTCTTGAAATGCTTTATTCTTTTGTCTCCTGCACTTGTATTATTTCTCTTTACCCTTCCCCGCTCTGGCCCTTCCTTCTTGTTCTCTTTTTCAAGGATCTCTTCTTTTCTTTTGCCTACTAACAATAAGATTTTCTAAATCTATGTGCTCAAACCTTTTCTTTCCTCTGTATATTCAATCTACACATGTATTTTGCTACTCTTTAGGGATTCAATTAACATTACTTTCATTATCTAATTCTCTTATCTACATCTCCAGCCTTGACCTCTTATCCTGGTCCTAACTCAGCTACTTATTCAACTAGCTCAAAATGTGTATTTATTTAAATTTCCATAGCTACTACAAATTTGACATTTTTGCTTGGAGCAGGATTTCATTTGCAGTCATTTTTCTACTTCATTTACATGATTAGAACCACTACACTCCCACTCTGCTAGGTTTTGACTCTTGCATTTTCCTTTTCCCTCGTTTATTTCTATCAAGCTCTTCAGTCCAGATCATTCATCTCCAGGCCCCATGTGCTCAGAGCATTTCATGCAGTGTATAATTGCTGTGGAAGCTTTCTGTGTGGTCCTGTGCCTTCGCTGTGTGCAACTTCAATCTAACCTGCACTCTGATGCATCCACAAATTTCCTTAACATATAACCCATTATTTTTCAAATTGAGAACTCTCCATAATTCTTAAAACCCAATATGTTAAAGTTTCTCTGCTTATAGCTCAGTCTTTCAAAATCCATCCTCTTCCACCTAAACAATTTTATTTCCATTCTTTCTACCATATGGTGTCTGCTTTAGTTAGGCCATTTCATCTTTATTTCCTCCTTATCCCTAACCCATGAGGAATTTTATATCAGAAACATCAATTCTTCAAATTCAGACCAAGATTTTCTTCTAAGTATCTCATAACTTGTGCATTTTCTTCAAAATGTAAGTACTTTCTTTGTTTCTTTCGTGTCAATGATGCTCAGTTCCAGAGACACTTTAGTTTTTGATTGTCAGCTTACTAAAAGTCACCACAAAATTGTTGTGATATTCAGAATTACTGTAGTTTATATTCCTAAACAAAAACAAGAACATAACTATAGTTTGATAGGGACACTTGTATATTATTCTATTAAGAGTGTTACCTCCTTTGCAACATTGTAGAGCTCCTAGTCCATATAAAGCAGAGGGGCGGAATGCTCAGAATATTACAGAAGGATTTAATGGTAGTTGTTACAGATATAATATCAGTGTTATTTTTTTCACAGCATTTTTCATTTGTATACATTTTTGGTTTTGTTTCTAAATAAAAGTTAATTTAGCTCTATCATGCTTAATCTAGCTTGTTGTGAGTCGATTCATGAACCCCACAATGTGTAGTGATGCGTTTTGGTGTCATAAAAAATGTTGGCTTAAAATTATCTAATTACTAGACTTTAGAAATATATGGGCTGCAGTCAAAATATGAATCCTCAATACCTCTAATTCTAAGTCAAGTGCATAAAAATTTGTACATTGGTACGTCATTATTTTATCTCACAAAAGTGGTAACAGGCTGAGTAGGTCCTTTGCTTTGCCTAAAAATAATTTTTAAGGCATTGCTCTAAAATAGCTAATCATATCTGGTTTGTTTAATAGCTTCTCTTGCCTCACAGCTTGTTCACAGCTCTGTTATAAAGTTGATGTTTGGATGCAAGGGTGTCTCCAAGCTACATCTTGCTCTGACTTTCATTTCAAATCTGGATTTTTCTCAACATTTATCTTCTTGAATTTGATGAAGTTCATAGAGCATACTGGCCAAAAGCAAAGGCTTTAGCTAACCTAGCCTAACCTGGGTTCAAAGGACAGCTCTTTTCTTGTCTGGTGTGAAGTTGAGTACATTACTTAAGCTTCATATTTCTCATCTATAAAATGTGTTATCAGTTAACCATATGATCATTGGGATAAAGTAAATCATCAATAAGTACAAACTATCGATATGTTTCAGACTATCACTTTCCTGTTGAGCCTCTCATTGCCTGAGACTAAATGTTCAGGTTTTTATTATTATTATTATTGCATTAGTTAAATGTATTCGATTTGTAGGTCCAAAAACCTAGTTAAATCAAAATGACTAGATGAGGATACAATGATGTTTCATAAAGCAGGGAAATATCCTGTGCTAAAGGAAAAGATTAATCCAGAAATTTTCTTTCCATGTTTTTCACTTTTGCTGCATTATGTGCATCTTACTTCAGTATTCTTCATCCCTGCAGGCTGAGTATCTACTTTTGAGTCTATAGAGTGAAAAACATGGTTGACAATAGCTTGTGAATTTCTGATTCCCAGTCTGGTCAACCAGACAAGGAAAAAGATGACATTCAAGCCCAGTTCAAAATATCCAGTTGGTTCAACTAGAGGAAGAGATGATTGTTCCAGACTAAGTACTGGGCCCATTTTAACCTACCATTTAGAGTAACAGAGAATCATGTTATATGAACATAACTCCTTCTGCTCTAACAATATATATGAGACGTTACCCAGAAAATAGAGCGTTTTCCAGTATCAGGGAATCAGGAGGGCTGAGGAGATGACCTAGTAAATGTCTCTGTTGTTATTAACACTGGCTCAATCTGAACTCCCAAACATAGGTCACAGTTGCAAAAGCCTCTTCTTAACTGAGAGGAAAGGCTACACATTAATTTATTGTCCTTTTTTCTACTTCTTCAAATTCTATCCTAAGAACCAGCTCACTTAGCAATCTCCTCTAGCATTTTTTAAAATCATTTATTGTCCAACATCATAATCTCTGAATATAGAAGTAGGTTAATAGAGTTCATACAAATTATAACACTAATCTACTTCCATAATTTCAAGACTTGAGACTATTTTCTTTCTATTGAATTCTGTCTTTATCAAAATGATATAAAGCATTATATAGATTCTGTATGTCTGTGGTAGTTAAAGAAATGACCACACAATTTATTGACATTCCTTTTATCTTGAGGTGAAGTCTTCGTCTTTTCCCTTGATTCTGGGAGGGCTTGTAATTGCTGTGACCGATACAGTATGGCAAAAGCAATACTATGTGATTTCTGAGGCTAACTTATAAATGACAGTATAGTCTCCACTTTGTTTGCTGGAATATTTGTGCTGAAGCCCTGAGCCACCATGTAAGAAGTTCCACCCTGTTTTGTTTTGTTTTTTTGAGACAGAGTCTCGCTCTATTGCCCAGACTGGAGTGCAGTGGCATGACCTCAGGTCACAGCAACCTCTGCCTTCTGGGTTCACGCGATTCTTGTACCTCAGCCTCCCAACCAGCTGGGATTACAAGCATGCACCACCTTGCCCTGCTAATTTTTGTATTTTTAGTAGAGATGGGGTTTCACATTGTTGGCCAGGCTGGTCTCGAACTCCTGACTTCAAGTGATCTGACCGCCTTGGCCTCCCGAAGTGCTGGGATTCCAGGTGTGAACCACCACACTCTACCTAGAAGATCTACGTGTTGTAGAGGACATCTGTACATCTGCATGTTCAGCAGCTAGGCATCACCTGCTAGTCCAGGCACCAGAGTGAGCAGATCTCTAGATGATTGCAGCTGCCAGATATCTGATCACTCTCTGCCTTTGAGTCTTCTCAGCTGAGGTCCCAGACACTGGGGATCAAGACATTCCCACTATGTCATTTCTAAATTTCTGACCAACCAAATGCAAGAGTATCTTAAAACAGTTTTTTTTTTTTTTTTTTAATTGTGATTCAATAATGAAATAATCTGTTACACAGCCATATCAACTGGGTAGTGTCCTTTGTCAGTTACATAAATTATCCCACCGTGTAGCTTGTATTTTTATTTTCTTTATTGTGGCTTTTGATGAAGAGAAGTCCAGTTTTCAGTCTTATTCTTCATGATTAATCTTTTTAGTGGTTCTGTTTGATAAATGCTTTCCTACTCCAAGGCCAAGAGTATATTTTCCTGTATTAATTTTTACAAGTGGTATTGTATTACTTTTATCTTTTAATCTATAACTTAATAGGCACTAATTTTCTATATATGATGTAAAAGCCAATATTCATTTCTTTTTGCTTATGGATATCCAATTGACCAAATACCCTTTATTGAAAAGCTGATCTTTTTCTTCATTTGTGATTGGGTCTATTTCTGGATTATCTATTCTCTTCTACTGATCTATTATCTTTCCTTGAGCGATTCCAAATCTTAGTTACTGTATCTTTATAAGTCTTTATATATGATTGCACAAGTTCTTTGAATGTCTTTCTTCAAGAAAGTAGAGTCCCTGTTTTGGGACCTTTTCATTTCTATGTGAAATTTTAAAACAGCTTTTCAATTTACACAGGCATGCACAAATATACATACATACACCTCCTACAATTTTTACTACAATTAGACATTGGACGTATGGATCAATTTTGGGAACATTTACAGTATTACAATATTAGATGTTCCAATCTATAAACAAGGTTTATTTCTCCACTTGGGTATAACTTTCTCTCAATAATGTTGTAGGGCTTTCTATAAGAAGTGTTGCATATATTTTGTAGAGGTATTTCTTGATATTTCATAATTTACTTTTAAAAACTTGTTTTTTAAAGGGTAATATACTTTCAATTTATTTTTTAATACTGTATTTTTGTGTTGTGTTTATGTATGTGTGTGCACATTTATGTGTTGACTTTGTACACTGTGACCTTGCTAAATTCAAAGTAATATTTACTTCAGTGTGCTTTTGTTCTTTATTCACAACTACATTGTTTGAAAATCATGACACTTTTATTTTTTTCCTTTGTATTTTTTTTTGTTTTTATTTTTTAAAGTTTGGTAGCACAATATGGTGACTATTGTTAACAATAATTCATTATATATTTCAAAATAACTGAAGGGTAGATTTGGAATGTTACAAACACAAAGAAATAATACATGTTCAAGGTGATGAATATCTCAGTTACACAGATTTGATCATTACATATTGTATGCTGATGTAAAAATATCACCTGTACCCCATAAATATTTACAACTATTATATAATCATAAAATTCTAAATTTAAAAAATTTTAAGTTTATTACTTTTGGGTCCTGGCTAGGACATTTGTTGCAATATTTAATAGAAATGGTGATAGCCAGTATCTTTTTTTATTCCCATACTTGGGATAAAGGGGTCAATATTTCATTATAAAGTAAGATAATCATACTGAATTTTTAAAGATATACATTATCATAAGTATATCTTATGTAACTTCCCTTTATTCTCCAGTTTGGGAAATGTTGTTTTTATATATATATATATTTTTTAATCATGAATGAGGTAGAATTTTAGCACATGCTTTTTTCTCTCTATTGACATGATTATGTGCTCTTTCTCCTTTTATTAATAGAGTGAATTATAATAATCAGTTCTCAAATGTTAAACCAATGACACATCACCATAATGATGCAATTTAGTTGTGATATAATTTTTATATGTTGCTGGATTCTTTTGCTATGTTTTATTTGCATCTATATTTATGAGAGAAATTGACCTCTAATTTTTCTTTCTTGAAATAGCCCTGTCAGATATTATCTCTGCTAGTTTTATATGTATACATAAATGTGAAACTTTTATATATAATGACTATATATAAACTTTTATACACAGCTTTATATATGTATTTGTATAATGAACAATGAATCTGAGCTGTGCCATCTTTTCCCAACTAATTGGAATTGTTTTTTAATTTCATGTAAATGAAAACATTTGGGTCTAGAGCTTCTTTGCAGGAAAGTTTTTTGTTTATTTCTGTATAGAATAAAATATAAGTGTATGCAAAGTTTTTTAGCACGTGTACCTCCAATGTATAGGAATATTCAGTTTTCCATTTTTATGTGCATTTTTTAACATTTTACTTTCTTAATCTCTATAATGGTCCAGAAATGAAAGAAAGGAAAGTTCATAATCCATACAGAATACAGGATAAAGGTCTATATTCTGTTTTACAAAGCAGTTTTCCCCTCTAGATGTGATATTTAATATTTATCCAGAACGACAAAATGTGTTTAACTTTTCTAAGATTCTCCCCACACGTTTCCTGTGCAAGGCTATTCGTAACTGAGATTTTCTCCATAATAAGTGAGATATAAAGATAGAGATGCTTTATGTTCTTCCACAAAACAGCATATTTGTTTTTGATTTCTTATTCAATGATTTACTTTATTATTCTATCATTGTTTTCTACAGTTGTCTTTTTCCCCCTTTCCTTTTCTCCAGGAAACTGTTTTTTGTTTGTTTGTTTGTTTGTTTTTATTATTAACCAAAATCCATATTTTATTCAGATTTCTTCAGCTTTTTCCTAATGTTCTTTTTCTGTTTCAGGATTCCATCCAGGTTATCACATGACATTTAGTGATCATGTCTCCTGAATGTCATGTGACAGTCTCTCAGACTTTCCTTGTTTTGGATGACTTTGACAGTTTTGAGGGCTAGGTATTTTGTTGAATATTCCTGAACTGAGATTTGCCTAATGGTTTCCCCATGACTAGATTGGGGTAATGTGTTTCAATGTGTGTAAATGAGAGGAAGACCACAGAAATAAAGTGCCATTTTCATTACATCACATGAAAGATACCCACTATAAATATGACTCATTACTGTCGATGTTCACTTTCATTACCTGAGGTGAGCCAGTGTTTCTCATTTCTCTTCATGGCGAAGTTACTTTTGTATCTCCTCCCTTCGCAAACAGTACATTTTGAAAAAGTCATTATGTGTAGCCCATAATTAAAAAGCATGGAATTATATTCCTTAAGTTTAGGGTATTTACAGATATTGAAATTCTTTGGCACAAGAAATGTGTCTATTTTCTCCCATTTATTAATTCAATTATTTATTTATATCAGTATGTATTCATAGATATTTCTTTTACACATTTATAATTAGAGGGTTATAATACTTTTTGTCACTGTTGTTCAAATTGTGCCAGTTGGACAATTGGGAGCTCTTTCAGTTGGATACTGTACCCCTTTAACATACAAACATTATTGTGAGATTTTTTTGTTGTTGTTTATTTGTTTGTGTTCTAAATACTTTCTTATTTTCTAACACCACATGTTTCAGGTTCATTTTGTATATTTTCTGCCCCAGTCCTAAAATCAGCTATTTCTCCAAGGAACCTTGGTTTATTTTATTAAAGAATTGGTATTAGAAACCAAGATATGGTCACTAGATATGCCCTCTTATATAATTTTTGATGTTATGTTTTCGTGGTAATTTTACATTTTGGTCATGTAAAACCAAACTGTTGGAATAAAGTGGTTTGTAATATGTTTATATTGTCTTTTTAAAGTCTGTGTGATCTGTAGTGATATTACCTTTAACATTTGACGTTGGTTATTTTTGCATTTCTTTTCTCCTGGAATATCTTTGCTAAGGGTTTGTAAGTAGTAGTAGTCTTTTCAAAGAAATAACTTTTGGCTTCATTGGACCCTTTTATCATATATATATATATATATATCATATATCTGTGATATATATATGTGTATATATCATATATATGTGATATATGTGTGTGTATACATATATTTTTATATATAAAATAGTATTTTAAAATACACTGGCTTTTTTGTTGTTTTGTTTTGTTTTTGTTTTTTGAGATGGAGTATTGCTTTTTCACCCAGGCTGGAGTGCAGTGGCATGATCTTGGCTCACTGCAACCTCTGCCTCCCGGGTTCAAGCAATTCTCCTGCCTCAGCTTCCTGAGTAGCTGGGATTACAGGCACGCATCCCCATGCCTGGCTAATTTTTTTGTGTGTAGTTTTAGTAGAGATGAAGTTTTACCAAAGTTTTAAAAAATTTTGTTTCTTTTTTTCTTTTTTAAGTTTACATTGCTATTCTCTTTAAATGTCTTTTTGAAATGGATGGGTAGATCATTAGTATTTAGCTTTTCTGTTTCTAATGACTGGGATTAACTTTATGCACTTTGGCTCTAAGCAGTCTTTTGCTGTATTTAATAAGTTTGAATATGTCATACTTTCGTTATTATTTGCTTTGAAATATTCTCTAAATTGCATTGCAGTTTTTTGATTGATGGGTTATCTAGAAATGCATTGATTAACATCCCAATATGTGGAGATTTTCTAGTTATCATCTTGATCATTTCTAACTTAATTTATTGTTGAAGGCAATACTCTGCATGATTTCAATAATTTGATTTTTTTTTACTCCATTTGATATGGCCAGTTTTGGTTAATATTCCTTATAAACATGAAAATAATGTATATTTTACGATTGTTTAGTACAGTGTCCTAAATGTCAATTAGATCAAGTTTGTCAATTGAATGGACAAAGATAAAATAGCTTTAGAAAAATAGTATATCACATCAGAAATACAGCTACAATTGTTTTTCTACATTTCTGTAATACACAACATTAACCTTTCTAGAAAACAGTTAAAATACAATTTCTAATCTTGCTGCTAAAAATTGGCAAAGTGGTACCCCAGCAATAACTTTATTCATTGTATGCAAATTATGTTAGACTCTCTATGGAAAGTGGGGTAATTAGAGGACATTTTTTTGAAGTTGACAATACTTTCTTTCCATTTGTGGGCTATAACCACATGGTGTAAGAATATATCTGACTGTTAAAATACAGCTATGTGCTTATTGTGACTCACATAAAAATATTATTGTAACATACAGGCTAATGAACCACCTTCAAATAGAAATAAGAACTAATATTAAGTGGGCAATTATAAATGTCAGAGATTTAATTTGTGTTATCCTGATTTAGTCATCCTAGCAACCATTGAAATATATGTAGTTATTCCTAAATATAGGTAAAGTAACTAAAGTCTAGCTGCTATAATTTCTTGCCCAAAGTAGTAGAGCTATTAAGTGGCAGAGTAGGAATTTTTCCTTAGGCTTATCTGTTTTCAGAACTTTTACTCTTTGGAGTAAATGTGTATACCATATCTAAATTGAAAAAAGAAAAAGGAAAATCCCAAATGCAGTTTAGTATGGAAGCAATTCATATAGCAGAAAGCAATCCTGGAAAGATCTACTAACTTATCTACTTTATATTTTTCTTTCTTTTTATTCTCTGCTTTTCCGATCACTGAAGTTATCAAATATAAAATCAGGGCTGAGGATAAACTTATCAAGATGGTAATTTATCAACAACTTAGCACTTAGGGTGAGTTGTGAATGTTAATAATATAAGCAGTGTTTAAAATGTTTTTACTGACAAAGAAGCACATGTGCATCTTCTTATTACTTTGCAATACTGTGCTCTAAACTATTTACCAAAAGGATTATCAATTTAGTTATTTAATTTTTAAAAAGAAGAGATTCAAGCATGGTTATATAAAAGAAAGTCATATTTTTAAATGCCATTGCTCTGCCACCAAATGGCATGGCAACTACACCCTGCACTTTACTGAAACAGAAATGAAGATGCATAAGAAGAGAGAGTGTAGAAGTAAGTCAGAAACACAAGGGCAGAAGTTAAAGAAAGAAAAGAATTATACATACAACAGAAAAAGAAAGGCAAGAAAAAATAAGGAGGTTAAAAAAAAGAATAGAAAAGTGAAAGGCAGAGATTTGGGGGAGCAGAGTCCCAATCTTCATTGAGTCAACATCGTCCATGGTCTCCACACTCCATTTTGCTTTGTCCATTCTCATAGTTACTTTTACCTTTATTATTGTTTAATTTTCAACTTCTTTGTAGATACAGGGGGAACATGTGCAGCTTTGTTACTTGGGAATATTGCACGATGCTGAAGTTTGGAGTACGAATCCCATCACTCTGGTAGTAAGCATAGTACCCAATAGGTAGTTTTTAACCCACCTGCCCTCCCTTCACTCTCTCACAGTCTGCAGTGTCTATTGTTCTCATATTCATGTCCATATGTGCTCAGTGCTTAGCTCCCACTGATAAGTGAGATAATACAGTATTTGGTTTTCTTTTCCTGTATTGACTTGCTTAGGATTTCGGCCTCCAGCTCCATCCATGTTGCTGCAAAGGACGTGGTTTTAAAAACGCGGATATTGTGCTTTCAGTTATATGAAGTAATTATGCTGGTTCTATCACTTTCATTCTTGAAGTTTATAAGTCAAATAACATATATTAAATATTTATACATTTTCTGTAGATAGTGGTTTAAATGTAATTCACAAGTAAATCTAAAGTATACTATTACCTACTAGTATATAAAGAAGTGCCATTAGTGGCATTAAAAAAAAAAGCAGACAAAGGAAGAAATGTGGTAAGAGGAATAAAATGGATGGACATGAGAAAACACATTAATATCATAGAAATAGAGTTTGGAAGTAAGAAAAGGGAAGAAGCTGAATACATGTAGGAAAATAAATGAAATAAGTTAGCTTAAAATGAGTCCAGGGCAACTCAAGTCATTTCCTACCTGCAGGAGGATGGTGAATGAGGAGGAAAAAATGTAAATAAATGAGATGGTAAGTGGGAGTGATGTATAAGGTTGGCAGGGGATACCGGAGTTATGAGGCAGAAAATGGCAAGAAATTGCAAAAAAAAAAAAAAGCTTTCTAAAATTTGAGTGACCAGTGAATAGTACTTAATCCTGTGATTTTCTGAATAATGACTAAATTCAAGAAAAATTGTATAGGAAAGAGCAGAAGAATTTACCTTTCTCCACAGGTTATTTCCTGTTTTGTCTTCAATCTACCAATCTGTCACTTGAAGAACTTGTATCAAAAAGGTTCTTTTTGAAAACATACATGGTATGTGAAAATGTGCTACATTCAAAAAGGAGGGAAGAGAATATACATGCTTTATTTGTGCCCCTGAGGGTGTTTAGAAGCTATTTTTTAAAAAATAAACTGCAAGACTAGAAGAACAATTTATGACTTTAAAAAGACAAACAGCTGGAAGAGACAGTGTGAATGTGCTGACACATCTGAGTTTTTAATTAATGAATGATCCAGGTATTTTAGAATAAAAGATGATGTTTCAAATTGTCATTCTAAGAGAAATTATTTTTGATGCAAACATGAAAATTCTGTACTACAACAATTAAATGATTTCTTGACTTTCTATGTGCTTTTGATTGCAACCTGTACTTTGATACATTATAATCAGTAATCTGGCAGGTGGGATTTTTGTCCTTAAGATAAATTTCCGTTAAAATTTTGAAAGATGTGTCTTAAGGGTGGGTGTGTATGAGTGCATTTACACACCCTCCCATCTAGCTTGTGTTTGGAAGAGAGCTGTAGCTGTGGCATCTTCATTTTTTTTGTTGTTGTTTTGCAAAGCTGTCCTTAATGCCGGTAAAGGGCTGATGACTTTTATACTATTATTGTTTTCAATTAATTATAAAAACCCTCCCTCCCTGCTTTATCCCTTGCAATGTTTCTCACTCTTATTCCCTGGAGATTAATGGGGGCAGAACAGCAAACACAGATGACTCTGCAGCAGGGATGCGAGATTCATTTTCAGGATTCCGTTTTGAGCCAGCATATTGGTTCTACCTGCTGCTTGGTGCTAAAGTCATTATAGAATTTAGCAGATGGAGGGGGAGAGTTTTAAACTTGGGGACACAGATGGAGAGCAGACTTCAGAGAGAGGATTATTCTAGAGTTTAGTGAAAGGTTGTTTTGCTTCAAAACAAATCCTTAGAACTAGAAAAATTAAGCCTCTATGCCTAGACGCAGAGATAATGTACACAATTAAAAGCAGTCAACCATCCAAGAAACATGTTCTGACCAATGTTTTAGCTTATGCACCAAGAATTAATGAAACCTAACAAGCTGAAGGTTAGCTTTAAAAAAAAAAATCTTTATTAAACTTTCTCTTTAAATCTTCTCCTAGCAGTAACAATACAAATAAGAAAAGGATTTGCATTTTTATAGCTAATGGAGATATAGAGGAGCAATGAAACATGAGATAGGATATTGGACGATTCATAAAGGCCTCATAGTTGGTATCACAGTCAGCCCTGTGTATCCACTCTTTGGCATTTGTGGATTCAACCAACTGTGGATCAAAAATATTTTTAAAACAATTTTAAAAACCAATACAACAGTAAAAATATAAAACTATACAATAAAACAGCTATTTATACACTATTTATGTTGTATTATATATAAGTAATCTACAGATGATTTAAAATATATGGGAGAATGTACATAGGTTATAGGCAAATCCTAAACTATTTTATATACAGGATGAACATCCCCAGATTTTGGTGTGGGGAGGGTAGTCCTGAAACCAATTTTTCAATTTTACCAAGAGAGAACTCTACTGCCAGTAAACTGCCAGTTTACTAATTTTCTTTGAGAAATATAGCTGTGTTCTAAGAATTCAAAAATTCAAATACTCAAACATATCTCTCTGTATAGAGAGCACTGTGGAAAAACAAATCATAACTGGGTTATAGCAAGTACAGATCGTTTTCTATATAGTGAAATCATTATTTCTGGAAAGAATCTTCTGGAAGTTTGTTTAGTAAGCTTCATTGTTATTTCCACAATTGATATGTGCTTGCTGATGGACATGAACTGTTACAATTCCTTTTAACTGAAGCTTACAGTTGCCATGTAGCTAGCGGATTCTGAAGCTGATTCAGACTGCCTAGGTTTGAACACAACTCTGTCATTTACTAGCTGTGAGACCTTAGACAAGTTATTTAACCTATCTGTGCCTCAATTACAGCTATTGCATTTATAAACTAAGAATAATGATAGTGCCTATAGCATAGGATTATTATAAATATTAAGTGAATTTACATTTTTCTGAAAAAGACTAGAATAGGGGCTGTAAGTAAACACCTTGTATTTAATATATATACATACAATATATACATACTATGTATGTATAATACAGTTACCCCTTGAACAACACAGATTTGAACTGTGGTAAGTCCACTTATGTATACATTTTCTTTTCCCTGTGCCACCCCTGAGACAGCAAGACCAACTCCTTCTCTTCATCCTCCTCCTCAGTCTATTCATTGTGAAGACAAACAGAATAAAGACCCTGATGATGATTCACTTTCACTCAGTGAATAGTCATTAAATTTTCTCTTGCTAATTATTTTCTTATAACATTTTCTTTTCTCTACATTATTGTAAGAATAGAGCATATAATACTTATAAGGTAAAAAATATGTGTTAATTGACTGTTATGTAATCAGTAAGGCTTCTGATCAACAGTAGGCTATTAGTAGTTAAGTTCCAGGGGAGACAAAAGTTATATGCAAATTATTTACTATGGGTGGCAGGGGACCAGTGCTCCTAACCCCCACGTTGTTTAAGGGTCAACTGTATGTATATGCATATATATATATGTATATATGTATATTTTTATGTATGTATTTTTATATATATATATTTGTGTGCACATATATATAAATAATGTACTCTAAGGTCTGTATGTGTGTGTGTGTGTGTGTGTATATATATATTCAAAACCCTAGAGTGTGTGCACGTGTTTGTATTCTAAAGGTATTCTCTGGGCTCAAGATTTAAATATTTGCTCTGTCACTTTCTTTATTGGAGACAACCTTTTGTCTAGCCTAGTTTTCACATTTCTAACTGAGAATATTTGCGAAAGCATCTGCATTGGAGGGTTATTTTGAAGAGTAAATGAGTTAGTGTATGTAAAACACTAGAAAAACATCTGGCACATGGTAGATGTTCAACAAATATCAGTTACTATTATTTTTTCCCCTGGACTATACTTAGAAATACTACATCATTTTTTTTTTTTTCTCTCCTAGTTCTAAGTTTTCCTAGTACATCCACTAATCTCATTTCATTGTTTTGCTCTTTCAGTAGATACCTTGCAGATCTTGAAGGTATTTGGACTTCAGATTTCTCTTTTATTTCTTGTCCATATGTTTTAGTAACTAACCTTTAGAGAACTTTTTCTGCATATGTACATGCCACCGTATTAATGTCTCTACATCCACCATCTCCTGTCATCAGCACACATCTCTGTGATGTAGGTACTACCTTATACTCACTTAACTGATAAAAAATGTATAGCTTAGTATAGATTAATAATTTGACCAAACTCTATTTCTTATAATTCAAGCCCAAGACTTTTAGATATAGTGGTCTCTGCTCTTATCTACCACACTATAGTGGGAAATTTCACGGGATCCTCCATGCACTGAAGATAATAACATGCAGTAAAAATGACTTCAAAATATGAAAGAATTAGAAACCTTGGTAATGCATACAAATCAAGAATTGCAGATAAATTTCAGCAAATTAAAACAAGGGAAGCCTCAAGTAAGTATAAAGTCTAGATTGAAAAATAATTTAGAATTCTAGTTGTATTGCTTGCTAGTAAAGTTTCAAAGATATAAATTGGCGCAGATTATCAAAATATTGTCAGTTCATGAAAAAAGTATATAGTTGACAACAGACCTACATAGCTTTATAAAAAATAAACATAAATTACTTTTTTTACACAATAAGTTGCTATATTTTTAGTATTAAAGTTAGTTTAAATTCAGTACGAAAAGTAAAGGTATCTTGCATTATTGAAGATTCTAAGTTACACCAGTCTTCATTTCAATTCAATTCAATTTTGTTTACGCCAATTCTATGTGATTCAAGTCAATATATATTTACAGAATACCATATATATGTATATGTATAGACATATACAGCATATACAGCATATACGTATGCTGTATATGTATATACAGCATTATGCATTGGCTAAACACAATTAGTTTTAATTTTATCTGTGTTAGTGTAAGGCACATGTAAAAGGAAAAAATAAAGCATTTTGCTTTATTTTATAAAACTATAAAAAGTTCATGAATTTTTTAAATTTAAAATATGAAACTTTTAAAATGAAGTATCATATAAATATGCTTCAGTTTTATATTATCACCTACTAAAGGAAAAAGTCAGACACAGATGAGAAGGGGAGGTGAAAAGATGTAGCGTTAGGTAAAAATTACTGCAACCATGGTGGGCTAGTAATCTGGCTAGTAATCTCCTTAAAAAAAAAAAAAAAAAAAGTCCCAGATTTGTAGTGTTTGCTTATTTTACTCTTGCCATGGTCAATTTCAAGCAACTAATAGTTTAACAACCATACTGAAAAGTACCTGAATATTTATAGCAAATGGCTTCCAGTAGCCATTTCAGGTAAGAGGAAATTCAAGCACACCACTACTGTAACCCTAATTTTTTCTTGGTGGAGGCATATTTGGCCATTATTGTATGTCTTCTTTATTAGACTGTAAAATGCCAAGGGCAGTATTTAAGTCTATGTTGTACAGCCCTACATTTCCCTGCACCTGGCCTCATGCCTGGGGATAGATTAAACTTAGTAAATATTTTGAATAAACTTTGTCTACGCTGTATCCCCTATACCAGAGAATTATCCTCCTCACAATCCTCTTCAGAAAAGAAGCCTCACTATTATACATAATTGTTACTTCACAGAATGTCTGGTGTTAGAGGAAGTCCTGAGATCCTTGCTATTAACTTCCACCCACATCTATCCACTCAACACACTTTAATTAAGGTACGCCTCCCCACCACCCCCACCTGGCAATATGACAAATACAATGTAAATTCTACAGATACAGAGATGAAAGAGATCAAGGTCATATCAAGAAGTATGATTCCAGGAGGAAACAAAGACAATGACTGTGCAATGTGATCAGGGCTATGCCTAGGTAAGAAGCACACATAAGAGACCATGGAAACAGAGGTGGGTGAAGCCCAACTTCTGCAGGATGACACTGAATTTTATTTTTTTGCTTCATGGTATGCCCTTTCATGCCTAGTACTGTGCTTTCCTATAATATATGTTTGGTTAATACTCACAGATTTAGTGATGGACTTTTCACCAATTTACCTTAAGGTGATTGCCTCTCTTTGAAAAATTCAAAAATCCTACTGTTGGAGAATTCACGATGTATTTTCTTACATCTACTGGCTCAGATCTTGCTGGGAAATTCTATAAAGCCCTGAAACAACATGATTAGGTTACAGTACAGCCTGATCAAGTCATTAAAATTAGAATCCCATTCAGTGAAAGAATGAATGACAAGACCTGCAAACTCAGAAGGGGAGAAACAAAACACTGCTGTTTGTCCAGCTCTACCAAGTACTATAGTTGATCCCAAAAGAGATTGATTGCTGTTCTTGAAAGAATGAGCACAGTAACAGTTATCAAATAAGAAAGACTTTATTAGTATGCAAATATGTGGCTATTAGCTCCACAATTTAGAACTAGAAAAAAATAAAAACCTTGGCATGTTTTTCTGCTGTTTAATGGAGCAAGTTTAGGGAAATGTTGACCCAATTCTAGAAAAAAATTTTATAAGCAGAGCATTTATTATGCTCCCTGTATTTGTAACAATGTCATTATTCTTGTGCACATCTCATTTCGCAGTAAGCATCTGTAAAACTAGGCATAAAATTTATTTAATTAATGCTTGTTTTTGTCCAACTGGATGCAAAGTGATTTTTAACTTTCAACCAGAGATATATTAACTCTGCTCTCACCTGCTGGTAGAATTGTGCTCAGCAAAGTGTCAGTTAGACTGATGGGGATCTTATTCTTAGGAGAAATGGAGCCTCCTTCACATTTAGACATGCACTTTTTCCCGGTTTAGGTCAGCATCTGTTGAGGCACCTCAATGCCCTTGTGCTTGCCATATTCCGACCTAACCTCATTGACTCTCTCATTGGCCGCACTTGGCCACATGAAAGTTCATTCCTACGTGCTTAAAAACAGGATTTTGAAAAGTACTAGTAGCTGCTACAATCAGATGTAATACAGTACTTTATCCATATTCAGCTATAAAATTCTACTCAACCATCACAGAATGTATAGAAGATGGACAGAAGAAAAAGAGAACTTGACAGAAAGTAAATCAAAGCACAAAGGCCTGAATCCTGCAGTGACTGCTGTCACAGGGATAAGCAAAAATAGTGAGTTCCTTTTAAAACCAGGCAGTGGGGCTGATGACTTAACGCTAAGAACTCTCAGTCCATGGATGAGGATCAAGCTGACTCATAAAATGCATTCTGTTCAGTTTGCAGTCCTGTTGTTTCTCAAATGGCCTTCCCTGGCAAGAACTGAGGCTGGGAAGGGAAGCCAGATGTAAACACTAGGCAGGACCTGCAGAATAAGCCTGCATGTGAGCAGCTGCAAACAATCCATTTTAATTCCAAGTCAGTGTTTAAGGACCTTGGGTGTTATAGTCAGGGAGGTAGAAGGGGAGGTGGAAGTAAATGTGGAATTGGATTTGGCAGGCATGCATTTTCCTACAGACTGTGCTCAATTCTTCTAATCATAGTTATTATGAAAGCTTCTCTCCAATTTATTCCTCGTGTCACTTTGCACTTTCATGTTCTCCCCACAATCTGCTAGTTGAGGGTATGAGAGTGGTTTTTGATTCTACAAATAATAAAGCAGAAAGGTAACAATTCTTAAACCACATAAACACATGCACATGAATCGCCTTGGCTTGTGCCTCCACAGGGCTAAACAATTGTGGACATTTGACAAAGGTTAGAATCATCTGAAGTATGCAAGGACCTTGGTCATATCTTGTAATTTTCCAAATAGTAATGTCTGAGTACAACATAAAATTATCTACAGCTGTGTGACCTTGGGTGCTTGCCTCCATTCTCTTGGCCTTAGTTTCCTCTTCAGTAAACCAGGAGTAATTCCTAAGGTCCTTTTCAGGTATGCCATTATTATTTTAGTAGTGAAATTGTTAGCAAACTGTCTTTACAATAATGGTTGAAATGAGGGTTGAAATGCAGGACTCAAAAACAAAAGGATATTTGACTAGTTTCATTCAAGTTTGACCATTTCCCCGTAACCTCCATCCTGTGGGTCAATCCATTAATTCTCGGCAACATTTCTTGTTCCATCTTCTGATTCACCACTAATAGCCTAGTCTTTCTCATTCCTCCCATTTTTAACCTCTGGAAGCATGTAAGTGTTTTTTTTTTATTGAGACATAGATTACACTGTAATTAGAAGTGATGTGGTGATGAGGACCATTTCTATTTGTCTTTTATTCTCTGAAAACTCTGCTTTAGCTGAGATATTAAAGTGCAATTCTAACATGGATAAGTTCTTAAAGCTTTTGAAAGTTTCCCCAATGTGAAGAGTATTAGCTCTGGTATCCTGGCCAAAGTCCAAATGAATAATTACATTCTTTTCTTCTAAATCTTTCCTGTAGTTTTAATTGGAAATGACATTCTTTATTTCTTTACCTCAACTGTTATCTATTGTTCTTGAGCATCTGTTAAAGCTGCTGCATTTCACTCCAGTAGAGAATTCTTTGCAGTAGTTATCCTAGTATTAAATGGCTTCTTTAAATATACCCTATTTGCAGTTTACATGTAGGCGTGAGCAGGTGTGAATAGCGACTTAAATAAGATGATTTATAAAGTGCCTTGGGATCCTGAATGGAAAGGGCAATTTAGACCTGGGTTATCAGCATTCTGTGAAAAACATGCCTCTGTAAACCAGTTACTAATTACACAATTACCTTCTGTGGCACAAGTAAAAAATGATGTGATGCTTTTCAGCAAATTCTAGTTTTAAGTAAATAATTCTTGGAGACAAATGATTAATTGTATTAAGTAATCTTTACTAAATGCAATTTAGGGTAAGTCATTTTTTTTAAAAAAAACCTAAAACAACATGATAAAGTAATTGTAATTTGTAATAAATGTGTCTCCCTAGGAGGAATTTTATTTAGGGCAGAGAATAGTACTTGATTATTATTTGCCTTTCAAGAAGAGCATTAGTGTATTTTAACTGTATAAAGGAAGTGGATAAGGAAAGCTGTTAAATACTAATGAAGTCAGGTTAAGTTTCTCACGGTGAAGCCATATACTTATGGATCTCATAAACAAAGATACTCCTGATAGAGGTAATTTGGGAACTGATATTAATTCTGATTTGAGAACAGTTTTACATAAGGGACAAATAAAGGCATATGCCACCACTATCATAAAACAGTTCTTCCTGGCATAATACAAAACAATCTGTAATTCTTCATATTTGGGAATCTAATTTTGTACAGTTATGCCCCAGTTCAGATCTACTAATTAGTTCTTACAGGCCTCCTAACTGTATTGCAATCATGGGTACACTGTAAGCAACCACAGAAGATGCAGTAGACTGCAAAATTTGTGGCACTCAGTGTTGTGATTTTCTTCCCCCTGCTCCCATTAATAAAGGATGTAAGAAAAACAAATCACTAGCTCACTTAGTGGCAGAGAGCACTGGTACTTATTTTCTTACACCGAAGAGGACAGTAAGATGGGAAACATTTTAATTTGCCTTTAAAAGAGATTTAAATATCCTCTGCAAGATCATGGTTAGCTGGCAGAATGAGGTTTGTGTATACCTTAGTGAGCCCCACTGACAGTCTGGTAAAATAAATCCAAAAAACACTTTCTCTGAGGAGATTGTCATATTTATAGTTTGCATAGACCAATAGGGAGCCTGTGGCTCCCCCAATTTTTACAAAAATGAATGATATCTACCTAATCTTACCAATCAATATGTTTCATAAAGTGATGGATTGGACTGTAGTGACCAGAACTGATTGTGGAGACAACTGAAGTTAATGAATTAGCTATATCTCAGCCCAAAGTGCTCTTCAGTGCAGGTCTAATATAATGTCCACAATAATGTAAACATTCCTAGTAGTATAATTTTATAATAAAATGGAACATCTGAACAGCCAATGGGGAGGGACAGGATAAAATGTCTTTGGTAATATTATACCCTCACTTGGCACACAGTGAAAATAAATCTGATTCAACTATTCATCCATTAACTTTCTCTAAGATCTCCAGGTGTTGAAAGTCCCAGATGAATGGAAAACATTCTTGTATTTGCATAATATTTTCAGAGATGCTCAACTCATCCTGAGCCTAAAGGGATATGGATGTTCTCTGAATATTTTATGTTGCTTTCATTTTCTAAAAAGACTTGGTCTAAATTGCAAGATGGAAATGGATATGCAGTGGATGTTTGTCATGGGCAGTTAGCAGGTCTCTCTGATATAAAGTAGAAAAATCCCAAATGTAGCCTGCCTTTATTTGAAATGTCATGATCTTGAAATTTATCAATGTTTGAATTGCAGGAAAAATTTCTCTTTTTTTATCTGTGTTCATTCTAAACTGTTTGACTTATTATTTATAACAATAGATAATTGAACTTAAGGAGACTTCATATTTCATACATAGGTTTATTTCAATTTTTAAATATTTGGACTATTGGTTAACAGGACAGTCAATATTCTTTGCAATTGTAGGGAATTTGCATTTGAAAAGACTCTCTTTTCTGGTTGGGTTTATTTCATTTATTTTTACATTCAAATTGATGGTTAATAGGTCAGTCAATATTAAGTTTCACGTTTCTCCATTGGTCTGTTGGAATCCCAGTGGTCCTCTTACAACCAATTTATTCATTTATTCAGCAAACATTCACACTATGCTTGACAAGTGCTGTGAAGCAATGATACAAGCAAATTAAAGCATAATTCCTGTTATCAATTGTATTTCAATTTCCATCTTATTTGATATTCGTACTTTAGAATGTCATCATTTTAACAAAACAATTACTTTTCTATTAAATGCTGAAGTAATTTAATAAACAATGATCTTTTCATGAATTGCTTTTGAACCAGGGCTTAGATACAGCATTGAAGGATAGTTCAAGATCATTTTCCTTCAAATGAAATATAAAATCAAGGTAATCATTTGTGGTCACATAAGATTCCATAATATTTGACTTTGAACTGTTAAGTGATTACCAATTCCCTTTGGAAAACTGTATTTCAACTCTATATGTTTTCTTATGAATTTGATTTGTTAGACAATGTTTAATTTCTACTCTTTCTTGTTATACAGCTTTGCTCTTATTGTCAGTTAAAAATTATAATGTGCCCAGTTACTGATAAAGGGAGTCTACTAGGTAGAATTCAAACAGTGCTTTTCAGAACCTTGTGATATTTGATGGTATGTCAATTTTGATGAATGGAGGCATAGCTCCCTGCTGTATAATAGATTCAGTGTAGTTCATTCTCCCCTGATGGTAAATATTGGGTCAACCCAGAAGCCAAGATACTAATAGTTTCCTTTGATTCTGTGCAGTCAGCCTGTCGCAATTCAAACACTGTCCCCATGTGTATATTTAGCCTGAAATGCTTTCTTTAATTTTCTCTGCCTATTCTATATTTTTTGGTAAGATCTGGTTCAGAATCTCACCAATTCTGAGAAATGTTTCCTTAATAATCTTATGCCACCGTGATCCTTCTGCTGTAGTGAATCCTCCCAGCAGTCTGACACCAGCAGCCTAGGGAAAAAAAACTATTTTACACACGGAGCTTTGGAACTACTCTCTAGTTTCTTTGTATTTTATTCACTCCCATTCATTCATTCATCCACCAAGTACCCACTCATGCCTAGTATGTGCCAGACTGTCTGGTAGGTTCTAGGAATGCCCTATCTCAGCCCCCATTTCACCCAAGGGATAGAACACAATTCCGTCAGTAACATTGACCCTCTGAGGCAAAGCTCTTCAGGAATGATGATATTGGTGGTAGTGCTGGTGGTAGTGGTGATATGGTGATGACATTGGTGTTATTTTGAGTTTCGCTTCAAGGATTGTGATATGGTTTGGCTGTGTCCCCACCCAAATCACATCTTGAATTCCCATATGTTGTGGGAGAGACCTGGTGGGAAGTAATCGAATCATGGGGGCAAGTCTTTCCCATGCTGTTCTTGTGGTAGTATATAAGTCTCATGAGATTTGATGGTTTTATAAGGGGGAGGTGCCCTGCACAGGACCTTTCTCTTTACCTGCTGCCATCCATGTAAGACGTAACTTGCTCCTTGTTGCCTTCCACCATGATTGTGAGGCTTCCACAGCCAAGAGGAACTGTAAGTCCATTAAAACTCTTTCTTTTGTAAATTGTCCAGTCTCAGGTATGTCTTTATTAGCAGTGTGAAAGTGGACAAATACAGTAAATTGTTACTGGGAGTGGGGTGCTACTGTAAAAATACCCAAAAATGGGAAGCAACTTTGGAACTGGGTAACAGCAGATGTTGAAACAGTCTGGAGTTCTCAGAAGAAGACAGGAAAACGTGAGAAAGTTTGGAACTTCCTAGAGACTTATTGAATGGCTTTGCCCAAAATGCTGATAGTGATATGGGCAATAAAGTCTAGGCTGAAGTGGTCTCAGACGGAAATGAGAAACTTGTTGGGAACTGGAGCAAAGGTGACTCATGTTATGTTTTAGCAAAGAGACTGGTGGCATTTTACCCCACCCTAGAGATGTGCGGAAATTTGAACTTGAGAGAGAGGATTTTGAGTATCTGGAGGAAGAAATTTCTAAGCAGCAAAACATTCAAGAGGTGACTTGGGTGCTGTTAAAGGAATTCAATTTTATAAGGGAAACAGAGCATAAAAATTCAAAAAATTTGCAGCCTGACAATATGGCAGAAAAGAAAATCCCATTTTCTGAAGAGAAATTCAGGCCGGCTACAGAAATTTGCATAAGTATTGAGGAGCTGAATGTTAATTGCCAAGACAATGGGGAAAATGTCTTCAGAGAATGTGGGAGACTTTTGTCGCAGCCCCTCCAATCAAAGGCCCAGAGACCTAGGAGGAAAAAGTGGTTTCATGGGCTGGGCCCAGGGTACCCATGCTGTGTGCAGCGTAGGTACTTGGTGTCCTGCATTACAGCTGCTCCAACTGTGGCTGAAAGGAGCCAATGCAGAGCTTGGGTCATGACTTCAGAGGGTGTGAACCTTAAACCTTGGCAGCTTCCACATGGTGTTGAGCCTGCCAGTGCACAAAAGTCAAGAATTGAGGTTTGGGAACCTCCGACTAGATTTCAGAGGATGTATGGTAATGCTTGAATGTCAAGGCAGGAGTTTGCTGCAGGGGCAGGGCCCTCATGGAGAACCTCCGCTAGAGCAGTGTGGAAGGGAAACGTAGGGTTGGAGCCCTCACACAGAGTCCCTACTGGGGCACCACCTAGGGGAGCAGTGAGAAGAGGGTTACCATCCTCCAGACCCCAGAATGGTAGATCCACTGACAGCTTGCACCATGTGCCTGGAAAAGCCGTAGACACTCCATGCCAGTCCATGAAAGCAGCTAGGTGAGAGGCTATACCCAACAAAGCCACAGGGATGGAGCTGTCCAAGACCATGGGAACCCACCTCTTGCATCACTATGACCTGGATGAGACATGAAGTCAAAATAGATCATTTTGGAACTTTAAGATTTGACTGCTCTTCTGGATTTTGGACTTGCATGGGGCCTGTAGCCCCTTTGTTTTGTCCAATTTTTCCCATTTGGAACAACTGTATTTACCCCATGCCTGTACCCCCATTGTATCTAGGAAATAACTATCTTGCTCTTGATTTTGCAGGCTCATAGGTAAAAGGGACTTGGCTTCTCTTGGATAAGACTTTAGACTGTGGACTTTTGAGTTAATGCTGAAATAAGTTAAGACATTGGGGAACCATTGGGAAGGCATGATTGGTTTTGAAATGTGAGGACATGAGATTTGGGAGGATCCAGGGGTGGAATTATATGGTTTGGCTGTGTACCCACCCAAGTCTCATCTTGAATTCTCATGTGTTGTGGGAGAGACCTGGTGGGAAGTAATTGAACCATGGAGGTAGGTCTTTCCCATGTGTTCTTGTGATAGTAAATAAGTCTTACAAGGTTTTATAAGGGGGAGTTGCCCTGCACAAGCCCTCTCTCTTTGCCTGCTGCCTTCCATGTAAGATGTGACTTGCTCCTCCTTGCCTTCTGCCATGATTGTGAGACTTCCCCAGCCATGTGGAACTGTAAGTCCATTAAAGCTCTTTCTTTTGTAAATTGCCCAGTCTTGGGTATGTCTTTATTAGCAGTGTGAAAATGGACTAATACAGTTTGAGACTTAGCAATGAAACTGAAAACTGTATTTTCTCTTGACCCATAGTCCTGAATAGCTGAAATTATAGAATAATAGGGGAGTTAGTAAGAACTCATTACTTTGGAACTTTGGGGTACATGTGTGGCTTAAGCTAGCTTCCCATGTTATTTTCTAGATAGATGTGAAAGTTGGATGAGATCTGTTACTCAAAGGAGATACATACAAAGGGACATATTATTAGGGTTGCATGTTATTCCCTTGTGACATTTTATCCCATTGTAACAAAATTAAAATGATATGAGATATTCATAGAACTCTTTGGAAACATATAGAAATGACACCTGTTGAAATGGGAGAGTTCTATGACTCCCCCCCCGCCCCCGCTCCAGTACATGTGACAGGAGTGTGGCTTGTCTGTTCAGCTGCTGCCACTGCTCAAACCTCTTACAGGAGGGAGAGCATGCAGATGGACAGGTTCAGGAGCCAGCATGAGTGCTGTTAGGCTGTAGCTCCATGGTGGCATCTAGGGGTGCGTGCTTGTGACTCTTGAAGCCCCAGTGGGCATTCTACCATGTTCTTTCAGCTCTGTCATCTGCAGATGGCTTAGCTGTTAACCAGCTCAGTGCTCTTTTGGTACCCGGGTTCTTGTCCAGCATCCAGGAACAATGAGGTCACATATGGACTTAAAGGATGGAGAATGTGAGGATTTTATTGGGTGGTGGAGGTGGCTCTCAGTGGGATGAATGGGAAGCTGAAAAGGGGATGGAGTGGGAAGATGATCTTCCTCTGGAGTTTGTCTGTCCCATGACCAATCTCCTCCCCAAACATCCCCAGCCAAACTCCTCTCAATGTTCAGATGCTCTTTCTCTTCTCTCCTTCTCTGCTGTGCCACTCTTCTGGTCCTCTGCTCTTCTGTTTGCCTGCTCATCTGCTTGTTTGCTTTTGGAATCTGGGATGTGGGGTTTATATGGGTACAAGATAATGGGGTGTGGTGGGCCAAAAGGCAAATTTTGGACACAAAAACAGGAATGCCTATTCCCACTTAGGGCTACAGGTTTCCAGGCTTGAAGGTGGGGTCTTTGCTGGGGAATTGCCCTCTTCTACCCAGTATTTCCTTGTCTCCTGTCCATATCACTATCTCAGTTTGGGGAATTAGCATGACTGGATATTGAAAGGGTGATCATTTTACCTGACTCCTGAAGAATGGATAGAAGCCCACCTAGTAGGCAAGAGGAAGATAGAAGCCAGGCGTGGTGGCTCACACCTGTAATCCCAGCACTTTGGGAGGCCAAAGTGGGTGGATCACCTGTGCTCAGGAGTTTGAGACCAGCCTGGCCAACATGACAAAACCCCATCTCTACTAAAAATACAAAAATTAGCCAGGTGTAGGGGTGGGTGCCTGTTATCCTAGCTACTCAGGAGGCTGAAGCAGGAGAATTGCTTGAACCTGGGAGGTAGAGGCTGCAGTGAGCTGAGGCTGTGCCACTGCATTCCAGCCTGGGTGACAGAATGAGACCCTGTTTCCAAAAAAAAAAAAAGAGGAAGTTTGAGAAGCATAGAGAAAGCCATTACAGGTAGAAGAATTAGCCTGAGTACAGTTTTGTTAGTGCAAAAAAGGATTGCAAATCTTTGCTTACAGCTTGAAAACAGAATGCAAGTTAAAAAACAAAAAAAACAAAGAGCTACTTAGTCAGGGAACAGATTATGGATGGCTTAGATTATATGCAAAGGATTTGGGGTATTATTTGGAAAACCATTGAAGCATTGTAAGTATGTGTCACCTATGAGTTTTAGTAAGATCATTCAGGTAGCAGACGAGAGCATGGGTTAAGGGTAAAACAGGTAATTCAGGAATCTGAACATTTGAGTGGTTTGGAGGTATATATTCTTACTCTAACTAGATTGTAGTATTCTCAAGGTCAGAGACCTTTTCTTTGTTTTATTTTATCCTAGCCATACTGTAATACCCACAAGTCATATTAACAATTAATTGCTGAACAGAATAAAGAGGCACAGATGAGCCATTTAGCATTTTACTGAGGGGCACAGTGAAGCATAAGAAATAGTTAAGAAAACCACATGTATATTTGAATTAAATATGCATTATATTTGCATACAATTTGAGTAAATCTGTTAAAATAGTTTCATTTTTTATGTGCATTTTAAATATTCAAAGTCTATTATTGATGCCTTTTAAAGGAACCTGATATACTAGAAAAAACATCAGTAGCAGGCTAAGGAAAAAAAGGAGCAAACCTACTACCACCTATTTATTCATATCCAAATGCCCCCAAATCACTATTTACTTCTTATCCTAATGGCCTTTTGTTATACTTGTAATCAACACACTAATGGTTGAAGCTTAGCGATGACCTTGCACAACTGTATCTCTCTGACCTCAGACAACCTCAATTATATAGAGAACCGAAAGTCAGTAAACTTCTGTTACTGGCAACCTAATCGTGGAAGGGGTTGGGGAAGGCTTATTTAGCAAAGAGAACGTCAGATTGCATGATCCTCTCAATTTGTGAACGTCTTTTTCTTCCATTGTTTCTGAAATCACTCTAGAAAGTGCTGAACAGCTACTGGGAGAACACTGTACACTGAGTGGGAGGTGAAATACATGGGTGGCTCTCAAAAGTCAGTTCTCCTGGTACCAGTCTGGCTATGCTGGAATCACCAGTAGAACTTGCCAAAATATAGATTCATTGTCTGTATCCGTGGAGATTCTCTAGCAATACAGCTGATGTAGGGTTTTCACACGCATAGTTTTAAATCTCTCCTCAGATAATTCTGAGGCAGAGACAGGATTGGAATCCCTAAAATAAATAAATTTAGAAGGACTTTCGGACTTAGTAGTTTCAGAATCCTTCTTGATACCTACTTCCCATGGAGCAGTGAAGAGACTTGGCTATGGCCTATGACTCAAGGGATTCCCCAAACCTGAGAGTGGCTCTGTGGCCCCAATACACAGAGATATAATCTAAATCACACTCAGAGTTCCCAGGGAATCAGAGGTAGGCTAACCTTGATTCCAGAAACTCAAGGACCATCTCACCTGACCAGGATAGCACTAGTTAGAAATCTTAGGTTTGTTGAGCTAAGTTTCGGCCTTATCTTTAATGAGCACAACATATAACACTTGTCTAATTGTACTTGAGTTCTTTTTATATAACTGCCAAGTATTTCTTTAACTTCAATCTTTCTTTCTCATGCCCTTTCTCCTTTTCTCCCTCCTTTCCTTCTATCATTTTTTTTCTTCCTTAACCGTGGGAACAGAATGTTGAGTTAATCATATTTCTCGTGTCATGACTCACCTTCAACCTTACTCTGTGCATGGCCTCTCATTTTTTAAATTTTTTCCTCATTCCTTTCCTTTATTCCTACCCAGATATAATAACCCATGCTAATATGTTAGCTATATATTCTTAAATAGGTGTCTGTCTTTGTATAATAAATAATGCTTATTACATAAATGAGACTGTGCTAGACAGTCTGTTTCTTATTTTTACCCTGAGTACAGTTTTCAGGATCTATTCATTCTAGTGCGTGTGTATCTATTTTTTCTAATAATTGCACAATGTTCTACAAGATGACTCTAACACATTTTACTTATCTATTTCCATATTAATGGACACAGAGATTGCCTTATACTTTGCAGTAACATAAATACTACTGAAAGAAACATTCCCTCTCAGATATGTGGGAGAGTTTCTCCAGGTATGTGTCCAGCATTTCCTGTATCAGAGGCTGTATTTTTAATTAATTGCACTAAGTACTGCCAAGTTGCTCTCCACTACATTTTAATAATTTATACTCTCACCAGAAATGCTGAGATTTCCTATTTCCCACTTCCTGTTCAACACTTTGAATTATCCAAATTTGCATTTTGCTAACCTCATGGGTAATAATTGATTGTTCAAAATTTCAGGGTTTTTTAAAATTATTATGATACAGTTGGAATGTGCCTTCATATACTGTTTCACTATTTCGGGTTCATTTCTATTAACTGTCTATATGTCATATCCATTTTTCTTATTGTATCCCTGTTTTCCCTCTTGTTGATTTTAAAAAGTTCCTTGAGTGTTATTATGTATTAGTTTTATATAAAATAGCTACCTCTTCTGATCTCATCTGTTAATTGTGCCAATGGTACTTTTCGTTAAATGGAAGTCTTTTATTTTCTTGTTTGGTTGCACTGAAACCCATTCATATTTTACCTCATTGTTTTGCTCTTCAGGTGTTATTTAAGAAGGCTTTCTCCATCCTTATAAAACGGAAATATTCCCTTACCTTTTCTTCTTTGAGCTTTATATATTTACCTTTTATACTTGGGATGTTAATTCATTTGTACCTATTTTTCAACATAGTATTGGTGGAGGTGGGGGATCTGGACTTATTTTTCTGCATAATTGTGAAGCAATTTTCTCAATACGATCTACAGAAAATGAGTCATTTTCTCATTGGTATGTAGTCCACCTTTATAACACATCAATATTCTCATACTTAGGAACTTTCTCTGTTTCTCCATTAGTATAGCACTGTCTTTTAGTGCTTGGGATGGAAGATTATTCTTCTTTGCTTTACTTTGTTTGTGTGTGTATGTGGATGGGGGAGAGGGAAAGAGAAAGAGAATATTTGGTAAGTTGTACAAAATATTATGTTGGAATTTTCATTAGGATTTTATTTAATTTATAAAGCAAAATTGGGGACGTGTCATGCCTTTACATTATTAGTTCATGCTATTTTTCAGCTTGATATATTTATGTATTCAAATATTATTTTATATTCTTTAAGAGAATTTTCATATTAACTCTATAAAGGTCTTATGATCTTAGTATGGTTATAAGTTTTCTGTATTCAGTATAAATTTCAGTAAATTTTTTAAATACAAATTTTCTTCACACTAAGGATGCTGCTTTTCTCTAGTTCCAATTTTCTAAATCTAATTGCAAGTAGATGTTTAGTATTTGCAAATAATTTTCTTCATCTATTGAGATAATTATGTGATTTCTTTTCTTTGTCCATTAATGTGTTGTGTTACATTACTACCTTTTCTTTTTTTATAAACAATCATCCTCAATTTGGGGGATACATGCTTTCTGTTCATAATTAACATTTTTAAGGAATATTCATGGATTTGATTAGCTTATTAGTAGTTCATTCAGATTTTTTATGTTGCTGAAAATTAAAATGAACCTGTAATTTCCATTTCTTATATTGTTTTTATTTAATTTTTTGAATTTGAATGAACCAAGTTAATGTTTTTCCATTTTTTAATAATTTGTAAAATTTAAGAACTATTAATTTAATAAAATTTTAGTAAAAAGTATCTGTAAAATTGCCTAAACCTAGAGTATTATTTAGGAAAGGAAATATTTGATTATTATTTTATACAGTTATCTATTTAAGTTTTCTCTTTCTTCTTGCTCCGATTTAGACATTTTCTATTTTTTTAATATTTATACTTTTGTTTATATTTGGAAACCGAGTATCATAATTCTTTATAAGTATGTTGTCATTTCTTTCATTCTTTCCTGTGTCTCTTTCTCACTTTGTACTGATACAATTTTCTTTAGGTTTGTTTGCTTTATTTTAGTTTTGCCTCTATGATGTTTCTCAGAAAATCAGCCTTCTATTTTTATTAATTATATATTTTTACATTTAAATAATTTTTTATCTTATCATTGTTTCCTTCATTTTTGTATTTGATTTATTGAATTATTGAGTTCAAATGTTCAAACTCATTTGTTTTCCAATTTTTTTTGTTTTCAAATAAGAGCACTTAAACCTATAATTTTTATGTAACAATTTATCTGTGGCCCCACACATTTTTAAATACACTATTTTAAATGCTACTTAAGGTTTTCTTGGTTTAATTCCCTTAAGATTTTCTCTTTAGTCAAAGAGTTGTTTAAAAACAGATATTTTGGGGTCATTTCCAGGCGATTGTGGTATTTTGACTCTTCTTTTACGAATAATTTCTAATTTTATTGTATTTTTGTCAGATAATATAATCTGAATAATGATGAATCTTTGGAATTTATGACTTTTTTATGCATCAGTTTATAATTAATTTTTATGAATGCTCCCTATGTGCTTGTAAAGACTCTACAATATGTATTCATTGGTTATAGGAAGTTTTTGTCTATTAATCTAAGTTACTCAAATATGTTTTAAAATATTATATATTTCTCGTCTTCTTTGTATCTGCTTAGCTTTTTGTTTTCTGGTTTTAAATCTCTAAATAGTTGATTTATATATTTCTTTTCTTAGTTCAGTCAGCTGTTGGTTTAAATATTTTGAGGCTCTATGGTCAGGTGCATGTATGCTCATGCTTGTTTCATCTCTTTTATATATAACATATAATATTTATTTTGTTTCTTATGATACTTTTGATTGGCTCATGAATTTATTTGCATGAAATCCCTAAATCTTGAAAGTCAGGATTCTTTATTATCCTTTTGCCCCTCCTCAGCTCCATTGCTAGAAGAGTTTCATAATTAGATATTAAAAAGACCAACCAGAAAAGAACCTTTATGAATAACTATTTCTAATGTCTTTTTTCCTACTGCCCAGTATTCATGTGATTCCCAAATCTGGGAGTAGCTTATGCATATGGGTAGAAAGAAAGGGGTGTTAGATTGCCCCTGTTAATGAATACTTTACTCTCACATTCTGAGTAAAGTGGAAAAGAGAGGCCCCACGTAATGGAAAGTTTAAAAAGATGCCAGTACCTAAAATTCTCATTTTTTGAAGGGGAAAGCAGGACATGGGCTTAATGGACATGACATATGTGTAGGCACATGGCATATGTGTATTACCTCCTTCCTTCCATGTTCTTTCCAAGGTAGACGTTTTCTCCATCTTACAAATAAAAGAAACCGAGGTTCCGTAAATGAACTGCATTTACCTATGTCACAGAGCCAAAGCATGATGGAAGCAGAGTAAAAATATAGGCCATGCTAATTCTGATGTTTACATGATGGAAGCAAAGTAAAAATATAAGCCATGTTAATTCTGATGTTTACATTCTTTGAATTAGGCCAAAGTGCTATTCTATCTTTGCATGTCCAAGAAAGTTGAAGTAGAGAAATTCCCTTTATCTCAAGATACCATAGGTGTTGCAAGTCAAGATAAAAGATCTTTTGTTTTACATCTTGGTTTGCAGGATAGCGTAACTCTGCATAAAAATAAACATAAAAAAGAGATGGACTGCTTTTGAAAGAGCCAGCACTGCTGACTAGCCTAGCACAACATTACTCATGTCTGTCAAGGTTTTTCTAAAAACAAAAAAAATTGCAACAGAGAAATTCAAATTGTTAAAGTTAATTGCAAGATTAAATTGCCATTTGTCAATAGCAACGTAATTTCTATTATAAATTACAGGTCTGTAGCTTTCAGGCATATTTTATCAATATGTTTTCAATGATTTAATAACAATATTTCTCAAAAATAAGCCTAACCGGTTTTTTCCGCTTTTTAAATGAACATGTTCAGAGTATTTTCATCAGTTTGCTAGCCACCTCTGCAAAATTTCTAGTAAATAAATTATCACCAGGAGGCTCAAAATCCATTACCATAAAAAAAGCCATTTTTTCCTCCCTAATCGATTGCCCACTGTGCAACTGCTAATGGGACCATACACACATGTTGTGCAGAGGGAATTCGTTTTCAGGTTCTCTCTTCTCTAGAATTTATTTTACAAAGAATTTCTCACTAAACTCATAAATTAGTCAATGTATAAAATGAACACTTCAGCTTGCAGCAGGAGAAACATAAAGGTCGTGCACCTAGGGGATTTTCCAAGCTAGTTTCCAGGAAAATGGAGGTTGCACTAGGTGATTTGCAAACACTACAGCACCTGCCTGGGAGAGCCAGTCCTTTCCCTGCTTCCCATGACATAGTCTGTTGCTCATGCATTCTTCTTGGAACACAACTTTCTTTATGTTCTGATTGGTACAAGTGCACTGAGCAGTATTTGCCTTTGAACCTAGAAGTTTTGAAATTATCCCAGGGCAACTGGGTCTACTTTACAAAAGCATCCCAGTTCATTCCCACAATCCCATGTTTTACCTTCAATCTCACTCTGCTGTAATTCACAGATGATATTACAGTCATATAAATCCCATGTTACAGCATTCTATAAGCTTTTTATAAGTCCAGAACGTTGGCTGCTAAATAAGCCTTGCCTATACACGGAATAATTAATCCTAGGGAATAAAATAGCAAGTGGCATGGGATGGGCCTGTCTCCCCAGGTTTATCCCAGCTGAGTCAGTCAATCAGAAGTTTTTATTGCAGATTTTTTTCTCTTGATCACTCCAGTTGCCTTCTCTCAACAATTTAGGATTCTGAAGCTAAAAGCAGATTTAAGTTCAATTATTAAATTGCCTTCCATTCACAGATTTTCTTGATCAAGGTAGCACGCTCGTAAGAGGTAAAATCTGGACTCTCGTCTGAATTTCTTGATTTTTAACTATGAATGAAATTACACATCTTTTGAGATAACAGTTGAGTGTTAACAAAGGAAAACCAGCTTAAGAATAAAATGCCTGCAAAGACTGGGGTGAAGTGAAGGTGCATCGGAGGAAGCAGGCAGGGGATAAGAAAACAAGGAAGTTGGTATAGGGCATAGAAAATTCTAATAGAAGCACTTGGTGGAATTGCATGACTGCTCTGTGTTTAGACCAGATTCTGACTGTTAGTATATGTCATATTTCTTTAAAATGTCTTTACAATTCTCTTACAGTAACCAGATTTTTTTTTTCTCATTCTCTTTTTAGGTAAGTTGCTATTCCTGTTTTTAAAAAAACTTTTGTCCGAGAAAAAGTCATGAATATGAGGCAAGTATCTACTCTGTTATGGCTTCTCAATTCTCCATCTTTGGGTACTACTTCTCTTTGTGTATTTTATCTTAGATTATCTAAAAATATAATGGCACAGAGTTTAGAGATTTCACTTAATTAAAAGTGTATAGGTCTGATGATATCCTTACGTGAGCTAAGTGGTCATTTGGAGATTGTTACAAAGGCTACAACATTTATTTGCATATTTATGTTTACCATCAAGTTTCTTGTGAGTTTCTCACTGTGAATTGACTGACAGATCATGAGGTTTCGAAAACCAAAGGACACTGTTTCTATCATTGAGGCATGCAAAATGCTGGAATTCAGATTTTACAGCAGAGCAACATAGTCCAGTTCTCCACACCAAAGTTACACAGTTATTTTGTCATTGTGATTTTCATCCACCAGATTAATTATTTAATTCATGATGATTGATCAGGAATTTTTTGGATTCTTGTGGTCGCGTACCATGTGAGTGACACACTTTAAAAATGTCTTTGCTTTTTCTTTGCAATTCTTTAGTTAAATTTTCTTTTCTGGTAGGCTCATGTTTATTATTTCACTCTGCTTTCATAAACATAAGAGTCGATGGTTGATTGATAGATAACATATTTACTTGAATAACTATCAAGGAATAAAACTGTGGCTATTTGTGAAGTACCATAGAAAATTCTAAATAATAAAGGATGGAGCTTCATAATTTATAGTGTTTATTTCACCCAGTGGAGATTTTCAATAAGTCAGTATTTTGACATGTCATACCCTAAACAAACCAAAACATTTATTGCAGTTTTTCTAAATACAGAACCATCAAACACATTTGGTTAGCTGTGTGTGTGTGTGTGTGTGTGTGTGTGTGTGTGTGTGTGTTTATTATGACTGGATACAACCAAATCAGAACTATAAATGGAGCTAATTAGACAATGTTTACGTTGCCAAAATGGTAGACCTGAAATAGAGGAAATACAAATGTACATCATACTGTCCTGAAAATAACCACAGATCCTTAATAGTTTGAAAATAAATAGCTGTAGTGGGATTTATGGTGTTAAAACTTTAGTCTAATTACAAACATTAATTTAATTTACTAGCATTACTACAGCATTTCTATAGCTAGAGGGTCTCAGGCAAGACCCAAATTATGAATCTTAGAAAATATTTTCTCACTTATTAACTAACACCTTACATTATTGAAGTTTAAAAATATTTTATATTCAAATTGACTTTTTATCAAAGAAGTAATTTGTTTTCTTTAGAAAAATATTTAAGATAATGTAATTTCTCCATGTTTAGATTTTTCACTTTATTTCCTGGTTCTCAAATATTACCTCAAGTTTCCTTTGCATTTAGGCTTTTAACGCCACAGGAAAACAAATTTTAAAAATATATTTTTTTCATTGATATTTTCAAGAAAAGAATTATTGTTGCTTTGGGAACTTTAACAGAGAGTTTTCTGACTCCTGTGTAATTATAATCTCAGTCTTAATGATACATTAGCATATTTTTGCATCTAATTTTATAAACAAATGCAAAACTCTGTAATAATGCAGTCTTGAGTGGCAAATTTAAAACCATGAAAGTTAGGTAATTCCTAACAATAAGATGCCTTGAGGTAAGAATAGAAAAGAATTGTCATCTATGTATATAAACATATTCATATATATATATATGCATAGAAGATACAATAATAAAACTGTCAATAGTTAATACTATTTCAAGTTGCTTTAAGCAAACAAATACTATTATTCTCTTTACATAGTGTTGTTGAGATTTTGCATTAAAATAAATAAACTTTGCTGTAGGCCATTTTTTATCAGGAATATCCAATTCAATAATTATTTAATAAGCATCTATTTATTATTGGGAACTATGCCAAATACTGTTGGGGACAGATAGATGAACAAAGTAAATGTTGTTCCCAAGTAGCCCTTAATACAGGGGTGGAGATGAGCAAGGTCTGTATACGAATGCCATATAACGTAGAATACATAAACACCTATAAACAAAGCACGAACAGAGTGGTGTGAGTGTATGAGAAAAATATTTCAAACTGACAAATAAGAGAAAACTTTATGAAATCATTAGTTATGAACCAGGAATGGAGGATGGATAGACGAAGGAAGGTGATTTAGAAGCATGCTAGATAGAAAACTTCATGAGGAAGACTCAAAAGAGGAAAAGGCATTTTGGGGGAACCCAATAAGTTATAAAAAGAGATTGTTAAAAGATGTAATTATCTATGAAACCATAATATTAGATTAAATAATTCTTAATTCTATAGGATTAATTAGGTCATTTTTGATTGTATGATCTTAAGAAGATTGTAAAAACTTGATTTCATGGGATTCTCCTCTTTTCAACTGAATAGTGCACCCTTCATAGGAGTTGAGTAATACCCATTTGACAGAATTTGACTGTACCCAATAGAGAGTAAGTTCCTCCACTAGTTTGCAAATTTATGGAAAAGGGGACTGTAAAATCAATGAAAAGTTTATTCGCATCAGTATATCCAGTTCCTAGCTAAGTTCTTCGTAACAGTTTGCCTTAAATAAATGTTTCATTGTCTTAAGACTTCTCCAGTACCTTGATTTCTTATTCCACCAAGCCACACATGACCCATTCTTCCTTGTCCCTGTAAATTGTTTGACCGTGTGTCCTACAACAAAACACCTGAATCTTATAAATACCTAACCCAAGGGGTGGTGGTTGAGAGCGGAAATTCAGAAATGTGTCTACCTATGGTTGAATCCATTTCAGTACTATCCAGCAGTAAAAATTTGAAGAAGTTTCTTAATATCCTTGTGTTCTGTTTCCATATCTAAAAAACAGGGATGAAAAATTCAGTTATTTTGAAGATAGAGTGAGTTAATATAGTCAAATAGAAACATACCTAGCTTATTATAAAGTGCTTGCTATTTTCATCGTTAAATGTTTGAAAAGCAGGTTTTTTAAAAAGATAATAGTCTTTCATTAAGTATAATTAAAAACTTATTATAATGATTCCTCAGAACTAATAAATAAGTTAAAGTCATAGTACATATCATGTTCCTGTTTTAAGTGTCACTGAGAGTGTGTGTGTGTGTATGTGTGTGTGTGTGTGTATATATATATATATTTGTTTGTTTGTTTGTTTTGTGTGGAATTGTGCTGATGTAGTTTTTAAAGAATAAAACTAAAGCTGAAGAAAGTTTAGATGCTGTACCTTATGCGGCATGTTTTTTCCTATAGCTCAGTGTTTTATTCTTAGTTATGTGCTGTTTATTTGTTCTTCTGATCAGAGATTTTACTAAAGAAGCCAGATTTGTCATCTTTAATTCTCTATGATGCCTCTGGTTTATACTTATGATGCTGTTGTTAACACACAGTCCTTTGTCACAGCTTTTTTATCATTTCATTCCATAATGATAACTGAAAAGTGTATTTGGTAATAACAGGTATTGCTGTTTTCATTTGTCTCAAGTGCTGTTTTTATCGTCATCTATTGCGGTTTAATGACCCAAACCTTGACAGTGCTTTTAGATGAGCTGTGTGAGAGGCAACACTTGAATGAAAAGGGAAAGCTGATCAGCAAGCAGTGACTCAAAAAGGGAACATGGAGGTGTGAGATTTTCCTTTAGAACAAGCTTTTCCTGAAGAAACAAGGACTCTAATGAGAATGTTTTCAATATTGTCTCCATGTTCCAATATAATAGCCAGGAAAGTATTGAATAATACAGTTCAGTAAAGGTTCGTATATTTTATGAGCAATTTTATCAGAAGTGCTGTTACTTTTCTAAATAGCACTATTAGTCTTTGAATTGAATGCCAGAAAACTTTGAATATGTAAAAAATGATGCAACCACTTTCACTTATAGTTTACGGTATACAAACACCAATACTGAACCCAAGGTAAAGTACACAGAGTGGTGGCACTTAAGGAAATTTAGTTGCCTTTACCTTTACTTTGAAGAGTGAGGAAAACATATTCTTGAAGCAGAATAACAGTTTTGCTTGAAGGAAAAGTGAGAAGTGAAATAACAAAATACAATAAGAATAAAGCTTAGCATAGAAGAGTGGTTTTTGTCAGTATGTAGGAGGTGGCCACAGAGGGTGGGAGATGGCAGAGCGAATAACAAACATAGAATTAAACTTTTTTGACAGAGTTCTTAAGTAATGTGTAAAAGTAGAGTCTGATGAAGATAGTTTAAACTTGGAATTTGTCTTCTCAAGGAAAATGCTGTAAAAAGCCTTCCTGGGTTATAAAGAATTATGTATACACACATGAAAATTATTTGAATATAGTAATAACATTCACCAAAATTTTTCAATTTATTATGTGTTACAGCCCTTTGCAAACTATGCCCTGACTGTAATTCAAAATATATGGGTTGTGTGTGTGTATATATTTATTTTTTTATAGCTAATTGATAGGTAGATAAACAAATATAGGAATAGATACAAAAGCCAATTGCTTGTTTGGTCTCAAATTTGTTTCCTATGCTTCACATGCTTGGCTGTGTATCACAGGTGGTTGATGCTACAAACTAAATTTTCCTGTTTCCTTGCTAACTGAAAGGTTCAGTCAATGAGAGTCACTGGTGGGAGACTGGCAGTGGGAGCAAATAAGCTGGACTATTTCTCTCCATCTTTCTCTGTGCTTCTGCATCTATTCCAGTGTCCAGCTCTCCACAGGGCATCCTCTGCTGTGATTGCAGTTCCCTTTGCATGGTCTGGCTTCCACGCTATGGTAACAACATCTCCTCCCTTGATTCCAAAGATGGCAGTATCTTTCTGCTACTGCCAATCCCCAGTTTATGCCATCATCCTCTATTTACTTTTCAGCCTTTCCAACATTATTGTAACATCTTCCTTGGATTAAATTTCCTCCAACAAACTACCTGGCATAAATTCTGCTTTCCCAACTAATCCTGATAGTATATGTTGAATTTAGAATTTGGAGTCTCATTATATAAGTTTCATTCATAGCCATTCCATATGTCACATAAACAGATCATTAGACAGGTGCCAGCATAATGACCCAAATTTTCCTAGACTTTTCTATCACAAGGCATAACTTCAGCTCTGTTACTTCCACATGAGCCTTACCACTTTTCAAGCACACTCAGTAACACTCTAACTCTGCATCACAAATGCCAACCTGGTTGAAGAAACAAATCGCTAATGCTAACGCTTTAATCAATTAAATAAAAATATTCCAAACAATGTGTCATTGACTTAAATCCCAATAAGAGTTTAAAAATGAGGGAAAGGATTGTAGGAAAAACAGGGCTGTGGGGTTGGGGGGGAGTTGACATGATTTTTAAAATATATATATATATAGTGAATGGTAAGCCTCTCAATTATACCGGAAGGATTGGTGGGCTATGTATGGGAAATGGCCTGCTGGGTAGGAAAAGAGAGACGTCATTATAAACACAGGTCGCTGTAAAGGGCTGAGTTTGATTAGAACAAACTGTGAGTGTGGAGAGCTTACAGAAATAATGAACCAAAACCAGGAGCAAGAACATTAAAAATGTCTGGCCTCCAATTTTGTTATGATAAAGTAGAGCAGATCACATGAAAGGAAAATGGCTGCAACAGAATAATTGGAAGTTGTTGGAATAAGGAGGAACTTTGTGATTTACTGCTGCAGGAGTTAGGTGATCATTAGCTGATGAAAAACAGAATTGGCACAATGGAAGACCAAGCGAGGATGGTCAAAATTAACCTCTGTTGGGGCAGGTAGAGTGTCTTTTCCTCTATAAACTCATTCTTGGAAATATTTTAGAATATCTTATGCTCTTATACCCACCATAGGACCTACTAGAGGTTTTGGAAAATATATAGCTTATAACGGGTTCGTTGGCATATGGTAATTGATTAAAAGTTGAACCAATAGCTTTTTTTTTTTCTTCAGATTTTTGACATAAAATATCCAATACTTATAGTCCTTTTGGATGAAAAACATCATTTACCATTGCCAAGACATCAACATAGATACTGCATAGCCTATGTTAGGGGTTATTGTTTTTTACTAAATAACCATTTGTGGTCTGATTTTGCTTTAAAAATATTTTTGCCTATAAATGCTATGTCTCCTTGGTGTGTCTGATTATAGACTGCACACTGGTGGATGTATTCTGAAAGCATTTAGTCAAGTTTGGAAAAATTTGGATGGACCTGACGCTTCTGAGTGCTTTGAAAAAAATAATACAGGAGACATTCCAATTTAACACAAGTAATAATAGACTCAATATGTTTTCTTTTCAAATTGCATTAATGTACAGACTAATGGTTAGAAAGGCTAACAAGATAATGTTAGAACTAATAATTCATTACTCTTAAAAATGCACAATGCATCTTAGAGGCCAAGTGAAGGGCTAATTTAAGAATCATCTGTATCAAATTATTATTTAATTTTAGATGCCAGTGTTCTTGCTGAAGTATGTTAAGCCATTACAAGAAAAACAATAATAAAAATATCATGTTTATGAATTTGATGATCTCTATTACTTCTTTTGGCTCATTTAGCTTAGTCTTCAAGCTAATAGTTTTAAGGCTAGACTCTTCAAGTGATAGATGTTAGAAATGATCTGAGCCTTTTGTGTCTTCCTTCTTTCATATAAAATAAAGTCACTTTTGAGTAGTAAAACAAAAACTTTACTCCTGATAAAAAAATCTTGTTTTATCCATCCATCCATCCATCCATCCATCCATCCATCCATCCGTCCAGCCATCCATCAAAAGTAAAAGTCTGACTCAAATCTTAGTGGAGTCATTAATCAGCTATGGGAATTCAAGCAGGTCATGACTTTTGGGAGCCTACATTTTATCAATTGTAAAATATGTACAGTATTGTCTACTTTATAGGATTACTGAAGGATCAAATACAATATTATAGATGAAAATGTTTTACAAACTTTAGAGGGATATATTAATATTAAGGTTTATTATTTAAAATAATGAGTCCCTTCTATTTGAAAAATCTGGGCAAGTGTCTGATGGGGGAGGTAGAAAATTAATAGAACATAATGTTTGACCTAAAAACAATTGGTAAGATGGTTAAGTTTAATACGTCAATTGTTTGGTTTGTAAAGTCAGATGAAGCCCTTGAAAACAAGGTTTTCTGAAGCTATGACTTGTTTTGGAAATTAGACTTGTTCTTTGTTCACATAAGTATAGTTTGAATATTATGGAAATGAAATAACATCACAATTGCAAAAATTCTAGCAAGCCTTTATTCCGACATCCTCACTATGATAGATAATAAAACTATACCTAAATAGATGAAATGACTTGTCCACAGTCATCCAGCGAAGTAGTGAATAAATTAGGAATAGAATTCTGTTTTATTTGTTTCAAGTACAGAAATATTTTTATAGGATTGCTCAATCTACTTTTTTATTGGCCCCAAACTTTGTTGAACCATACCTTGTTAAACTCTGTTATATGGAAACTTTGAAGATGACATGGCAAAACAGACAAGCAAACAACAATGATAAAAACATGGATTAAAAGGAGGAGACTGACAAACCTAATGGTACTCTGTTGCGGGGATTACTGGGAAAGATTTGTCCTCTTCAAAATGGTTCACTAGAAAATATAGGTCAGAGATACTAGATTGAGAAATGTTAAGTTCTCAGAAAGATCATTAGCATTAGATTTAGATAAATAAAGCATTAGAATTAGATGATAATCATATATGGGTTTTGAGGAAATTCAAAGGTAGGCAAAATTTATGGCTTGTAATTAGAAAGAGCCATTTCATTAGCTTGAAAACCTGAGGAATTATATATGAGCTAGTACTGCTTTGGTAGAGAAATTAGGATAATAGGGAATAGAGTAATATCTCTAAAGTTAGTGTCTCATCCTAATTTCCTGTTTAACCCCAATTCTGTACTTCCAGTTATGTATGAGCTATTTCCAAGTTTATATCATAAATTCCCATCACCATACAGAATTAATACATGTTAACGTTGTTATATTTACTTCTAATTGCTTTTATAAATAAAACGTAAATTAGTATTCTTTTTCTATTCCATATTTTAAAAATTTATTTGTAGCCTCATGCTTGTTTCTATAAATCTACATTTTTATGGTTTATATTATTTGCTGAACACACAATAGGTGCTTAACATGCTTCTTGATTCTAACTTTAAAAAAATATGTTATTTTCTAGTGCTATAGAAAAATTTTGGCAGTTTTGATTTTGCTCTATTTTATTTTCCACTTCATTATTAATATACATGATTCTAAATAATACTGAGAAAGGGGCATAAAATTAAATAGTCACAGGAAGAAAAGATGTTTTCCACATTTTATATATTCTAATTTAAATACCTCTCTTTCCTTTTTCCCCAAACCTTATTATTAGAATTACTCCTTATACAACCCTTAGTTTATTTTTTATATTATGATTGCTATGCTTATCATGGTTTAACTATTTCAAGGAATTCTAGGAGAAACTAGAATATGAGAGTCAGACTTAGATATGGAACCTGAATTATGCTCTTATCACAACAGAGTATTCCTTAATTCTAAGTTTTTCTGAAGCAAGGAAGATACAACCTTAGAATGAATTTTCTATACTTAAGTTTATGAATAATTGAAAAAAGTCAGGAACTAGGGTGAAATAGATATGGGACAATCCCCCTTAACATATTTTCTGTCACTGTTGAAAGACAAGTATTCTGATTTTTAAGGATATGAGAAAGGACACGATATAATAACTTTTTGTCACCTGGGGATGTTAAAAGCTGGAAGACAGTCAAATCTCAGTTTGACAGGAGATGTAAGCCCACTTTTGAATACAGATCATGTCCTAGTTATCTATACTTTTTTTAGCTTCCTGCTAGGCCATAATGGGCTGGCCTCATGACATCTTCAAAGGCCAGCAAGAAGCTGGAGAGCCAAAGCAGGATAGTAACATTTGGTCTGCTCTGTCACTGTAAGGCCAAATGACGCATGTGTCTATGTGTGCTCCTCTACTGACTCCACAGTATACAACCGGAGATACTGACAAATCTGAAAAGCTGTCTATGGTTTAGGCATCAGTGGAGCAACACAAATCACAGAGCGCATCCTGTGGTTCTATTATTTCAGTTTTTCTAAGATCTATGCTAACTAATTGCTTTGATTTCGTTCCTGTGGGTACCCTATTCTCTGCCAACCTAATACAATGCTATTATTAAAACCAAACTTAAAACCAGGCTATATTGTTGCTATTGAGCTATCTACTCTCCCACTCAGGTGATGGAATACTTAGTTCTCAGGTAGGACATGCTTTTATTAAAGAGTCACACTGCTCTTTACAAACATTAACTCATTAATTTGCACAGGCATCCCTCTTTGGCTCCTAAAAACTATATTTTTCTCAGTTTATAAGGAGAAGAGGAGAAACAATGGCACGTTTTCCTAAGTTCACACTGCAAAGAGTAAGACAGGGAGAAGAAAGGAACAGTCACATAGCCCTTCTAACATCTCATTAGAGAAACAGCGTTACTTCTACTTTGAGTTTTCCGCAATCTAAAAAGCTTACCCCAGGTCATATTTCAACATTCACTAATATACAATCTTGGATGAATGATTTCACATCTATAAACTGAAGTTTCTTCATGTGTAAAAGGGTGTAAATGATACATATTCTATTAGGATTGCTTAAAGAACCTTAATAGATCTAATTGGTTAACTGCTTAGTAGAGTCTTTTTTTCTGGTACATAGTAAGTATAAGAAGATGGAAGCATTTATTAATAAAGTGAATTTCATTGAGCCATCTTCCAATAGTCAAAGATGTCTAATATTGGAAGTGCAGTTTCATCAGGTGGTGAATTACATATCACTGGCAGCCTTTGTAGAGGCTAATATCCATTGTTCATCTATGTTAGAGGAGGGACCAGGCCTCAGATATGTGTGATGGCTGGATGGTTTTGAAGTCTCCCCCAATTCTGAAAATCCAAGCAGTCATAGGTGGTGAGGCATTGTATTAAAGGATCATGAAAATTTTTGATGTTTGAACAGCTTTTTATAGTTTAATGATAAATAGCCCTATGAGGAGGACAGGATTGGTATAATTGTCTTCATTTTGTAGATGGGAAAATAGTAAGCATCAGAGAAGTTAAGTGACTTTCTTAATGTCATGTAGTTAGAAAGTTAGAAAGTTGAAATTCATATCCTGTTTTTCTGCCACCATCTCCTTGAATTTTGCATCATGTGGAGTCATTCATGTTTCTATTCTTGTGAGGGGTGCCATTTAAAGAACATGTTTAAAGACCCACCCACTTTCTCAGCATTCCTCTTCTGTTCTGTCCACATCTACTCAATTCCTGCTACATCCACAAAATGCAGTATTACAGTGCCCATATGTACTGGTTGAAGACCGAAAGTGAGGGGTAAAATTGGAAAGAACATTGCCACTCCACTTCTAACCACCCCCTCTTTCAAATATTGCTCGGGTATCCAGAATAAGAAAAATGCCAAAGCAAGTATCATCTTTTGTTATTCTCTTTGCACCAATGGCATTCAAAAAGGTCATGGGGTGAGGGAAGAAACATTTCTTGCTATGAATTACGCTTGAGATGAAACTGCATTTTAATCTAAATCTGTGGTTGCATAGCCATTCAGCCGGTGACTAATTGGGGTGGCTGTGATTGGGATAGTAGCAGAAAGCCAATTCTGCAATGTTGAGAATAGGCTCCAACCTTACTATAATTTACTGCCATAATAAGAGGACAGAGAAAAATACTGCAAGTGTTTACAAGCCAATCAGAGTGTTTGCAGACCTTCATTTTTTTCCAAGTTCCAGACGCATATCACAAGGAGAGATCAGTTGCCATTCAGTTTGGATCAGTTTAGCCAATTTTTTTCATTTTTGAAGCTTGATTCATATTGTATTTTTCCACTTAGTGCAACAAATGGTTTATCTGCTTTCTTTAAAAAATGGAGTAAACACTATCAGCTAATGGAGAAATTGGATTTGCCCTTCTTCACATTTTCCCACGATAGTAAAATAAATGTCTTTATGTAGACATGAGTGCTATGTATATGCTGAGAGATGCTGAAAGTTTCTTTCAGTTTGAATATCCTTATGGGAATTAGAACGTTGAATTTATTCCATCTGAATGTCCTTCTCAGTCCTGTGTTTCAGCTACTCGTACTGACTCACTGTCTTTCCTTCCTGTTAAGCAGTAAGGCAGATAGACTACTTGTTTTAGGAACTCATTAACTTGGTTTGTATGTGTTTGGGCAAGTCACAAATGTATTTCAAATCCTGATGATTTGTGGAGAAGGCAACACCAACCAGGAGAGTAGAATCAGGGAATCCTGAAAGGAAAGTTTCATTACTTGTCCCATAACATCTTTCATTATTTTATTTAACAAACAATGAACAATATATTATACATGTAAAGAAAAATTACTAAACTTTCAATCCTTCTAGTGACTCTTAGCTTTTCTTGGGAGACATATAAGCAATATGACAGTAGACTGTGTGTAATAATAGATGAGAAGTCAACTGTTTCAAAGGTAAAGAAGAAAAGATCTTCACTATGTCTGGGGAACGCTAAAAGGCTTCCCCAGAGGTAGAGACACCCAGATAGAGTATCAAAGTATGAACTCATAAGATAGATTTAGGAAGAGCAGTCTTTTTAGACAACAAGATATATAAATTCATGGGGGAGTGATTGAGCATGCTGTGTCCAAGGCAAATAGTTTGCTGTGACTAAAGCAACATGTATACCTGCGGAAGTTGCAAAAAATTGTAGTAAGAGAGCCGTAGAGGGGTAACCTGTGTCTTGTGAAGGAGTTTGTAATTCAGTGTTGATGAGAGGTGATGTGGATAAGTTTTTAGCTTGAGGCAATTTCAAAAGCCATAATGCTGTAGCATCTGATGGGTGTGATTAGCAGCTGGTAAATGCTTTCTTCTCCTGTTTGTTCCCTGTTTAAGCTGAGTTCAAGACACTCTATTTCCAGGGACCTAACTGGGGGATAGATACAATTCATCTCCATCTCTGTGGAAGGGATTGACTCAATGATGTGCAAGGTATACAGAAGCCTCTGTAATCTTTAAAGACTTCCTCTTATGAGCTGAACTAAGGCCATCACAGTAGGATAAGGGAAAGACTGAAAGGAACCTATGTGGAAAGAGAAGTGACAGGATCTTGACAATGGCCCAGTGAACCTTCCTGAGTCATGGCAAATGAGTGGATGATTATTCAGAGAACTGCAACTGGGATATGAGAGAAAAGATAACATTTTCCACTCTGCAAAGGGAGTAGGTATGTGGAAGATCTATGGTGGAGGGGACGCAGCTTAGGATCCCATGTTCAACTTAAGTTGGTGGCTCATACATAGTCAAAGCATCTAATTATTCTTGATGTTTCTAACGCAGCTTTCAGGTATGTTTTAAATGACTGCTCCTTCATTAATATTGTTAAATGGGCCATAGCTAACTCCCAGTGACCTATAGTTACTTAGGATTATATATAAGACAGCATTGTGGGAATAAGAGCAAAGGAGTTGGTAAGTTTATGTTAAAACTAAAAAAATTATAAATAAGTATTACTAATAATATAATAATCATGATGAAATATACTATGTACTAGGCCGGTATTAAACACATTATCTACATTTACTGATTTAATTCTCACAACCCTAAGAAAGAGGTAGTCTCATGATAGCCGTTTTATAAAAGAAAAAAAATAAGTGCTAGTAAGGGACAATGGTTGCCCAGGGTCTCACCTTGGCAAGTAGTATAAGTAGGATTCAGATCCAGGCTTGGTAAAAAAAAAAAAAAGGAGGGATGTAGGTGTGTGATGCTGGCTGGTATATTGATAATAGCCCATAGAGCATCTGTTGGTGCCATATGTCAGCTTCATAGAGCATCACGAAGCTCCCAAACAAAAAGGCTAATTGTTTTTTTAAGAAGTCTAAGTTTATTAGGCCAGTGAGAGTATTTGCAATGAGAATTCGATAGATGGAATGAGAGTGAGAGAGAGCACACGTGCGAGAGAGTGAGAGAGAGAATAAAAAGTCTTTTCGTCTATCAAGTCCTCAAAAACCACCATCTGGAGATTGGCGTGAATTTCAACACAGGTTATAAGGGAATATGCATTGAGAGTGTGGAGGATAGAACCACCCTTGAAACAGTACATAAGTAAAAAGCTCAGATGATTCTGTAGAGTCATGTAAACTGTCTTTGCTCACTGGAGTTGTACCTAACAGTGACCTCAAGCCTGTTCCACAGGTCCCACAGACATCCTGATACTCAGATGAAAAAGCTGGCTATAGACTGCTGCATTAGCTTTTCTCACTAGTGGAAGTTCTTCTGCTGCCATATATGCCCTTTATTAGTGGAAAGTAAGTTTTTAAAAGAGCCCTTTCTTTTAAAGTGTGTTGAAGTGATATCAAAGTATGGAATCATGTCCTTTGCAACAACATGGATGCAGCTGGAGGCTGTTATCCTAAGTAAATTAATGCAGAAACAGAAAGCCAAAGGCTGCATGTTCTCACTTACAAGTGAGAGCTAAATATTCAGCACACATGGACAAAAAGATGTGAACAAAAGACATTGAGGACTACAAGAAGGGGGAGGGAGGGGGAGGAGCAAGGGCTGAAAAACTACCTATTGGGTTTTATGTTCACTACCTGGGTGACTGATTCAATCGTACCCCAAACCTCAGCATCATGCAACATACCCTTATAACAAACCTTCATAAGTACCTCCTGAATCTGAAATAATAGCTGAAATAAATAATACAATAAGCCTTGCAGTATGATGTGAAACACCCCCCTGTCTTCTTCCATCCAGTGGTCCTTTTTGTAAGACTTAATCATTAGGGAAGAAAGGTGCTCCAATATCTTGGTATAAATCCAAGCCAGGAAGTTCTTTTAGGCTTCCAAAATGAATCCCTTCAACAATTTCAATTAGGTAAGAAATTCTTCTCCCATCCTCACTTTAAACAAGTGTGAATGCATTCCCTACTGTCTTTACTTGGACTCATGGAGGCATAAGTGCACTTGTTGAGAAATACATTTGACAACCGAGGGTTGAAAGATTCTGTAGAGATGTGAGGTTACTGCCACATTTCTGTGAAAATCCATAGCCCAACCTCTGGCCTTTTAAGAGGAAAAAAAAACATTCTTTCTACAGTTAAAATATCCAGTGGTGCCATTACTCCCAACACAAGGAATTAAACACATAAATAAAATATTAGTGGTGATTGTAACAACATGTTCTTTTTTTAAGTCTTATAATTTTTAAGTAGCTTGAACAACATATCCTGAAATCACCAAAGGCATCTGTATAGTCTTTCTGCAGAAAATGTGTACTCAGAAACTTAAAAAGAAACTGAAAACATTGGAATTTGGGGGGGCTATAATTGTGAAGTGTCTCCTTTTTGCTACATAGTTTAAAAAATTGACTTTGCCTGACCTTCCCATTCCTATCTCCCTCTACTTTCACCTCTCTATATGATATACTTGTGAAAATGTATACATTTTGAGAGAAATTAAAATGGAAAGAAATGATCCCATGCCTAAGCAGGAAAGACATGCAAAAGTGAAGCAGCACTGGAGGAGGATTATGAGAAAATGAAACAGATAAATGTACAGAAACACCAAATAATTCTTTGCACGTGTTTCTTTCTCTCTCCCCATTCTTCTCTTTGAAGAGCATGGGCCTTGTCATTTCGTCTCTTTGTTTTTCCTGTCCTCCAGCGAATCTCCATAACTTCTAAAACAAATCAACTCAAGAATTAACCTTTTAAGCATGAACTATACGTCTTTGCTATGCTATGTGTGCTGTCTATAAATCGTTCTGTGGAAGAAGTCTGGGAGATCTGTGCTGCTCCGATTCTCAGGTGGCTACTTGGGAAGTGCTAGCAGCAACCCCCCTCATTTACTGTGATGGCTTTCCTCTGGCTGAAATACTGTTTTGCTACAGCCTTGAGTAGGAACAAGCTCTTCAAATAATTTCTTTATGCAATATAAAGCAACACCACCGTTATAAAGCTAGCACAGTCACAAGGTTATAGGCCCAGAGGAAAGAATGGTAAAACATAATTGTTTGTGAGTAACAAAGTAATTCCATAGCCTTAAAGCTGTATAATTATGCTAAGACTAAATCACAAGGGAAAAGATCAAGGACGCAAGGCAGGCCCAGGCTGCAAGAACCTTTTCCCAGGTAGCATTGCCCAAGACTGCTCCCCCTACAGAACTCGGAGCTGCTGGCTCCTAGCAATTCGGTCACCCCTGCCACGCAACCATGGAAATAACAATGATAACAATTAACTGAATGCCTAACATGTGCCAGGCATCAGGCACTGTTACCTCTAATCGCTCCCTTAGCCCTGCAAAGTCAATGTTATTATACTCTTTTAACAGAGACATTGAATTAGCTCATCCAAGGTCATACAGTTAGGCATTAGTTGGCTCAGGACTCAAATGTATATCGGTCTGACTCCATTGACTCTACTCTTGCCAATAGGCAAAAGAAGAGTGAAGCCCACCCATAGGTCTTTGGTATCTTTCCACTCGTTGTAAATAGCTATACTCTACATGCATACTCTCCAAGGAAAAGAGAATGCTGACAGAAGAATAGGGTTTTCCTTAGGCAGGGTTTCTCAACTTTTGAAAAATATTAATATTATCATACACCAAGAGCATTTTTAAACAGTTTTTATTTCTAATTGCTCTCCCCCATGAAATTGTAATGCAATAATACACTATTTTTATTTATTTATTCATTTATTATTATTTTTTTTGTACCATGGACCTTTAGGGGACCGCAAATCATTGTAACATCTAAGATTTTTTTCAACACTGCGGTGGTGGGGGTGGGCAGTGATATTGCCTCTGTTGAGAATGTATGCTCTCAAGTGACACAGCAAACACATCGTTGAAGCTCTCCTTTTATTTAACAATACCCAACAGGGATAACAGAGTTCATCTTCCCCTCCCATTCATCAACTAGATTAAATACCTTATGAAAGAATCTCATTGGTGAATATCCACAGTGGATCCATGGGTCGATTTAGTAAAGAATGGGAACGATTCAGAGCATTCTGAGCACTTACAGACATTTCAGATGGGAAAATCTGATGTCAAGACAAGCAAAACAAACAAGGCTGCAGTGATATAATCAAAATCATTGCCAGCCATTATTTTTTTTGTAATTGTTGATTGATCTGTAATTTAATTGTGGAATCCAGGCTTTTATAATAAACCATGGGCTGAACTATCCAATTAAGAATGTAGAGGCTCAAATGAATCCAAATACATGACTGGATTTATTGAGAGACAAAGGTGATTTTTAGCAGAGGGACCAATTAAAAACTCCTGAAAAGTGGGAAGATATTTTGATTCAAATTGAATTAGCCTTTATTAAGCACACACTATATACCAGATAGTGGTCTGAATGTTTTAAAATTATCATATATCTAAGCTTCATGATACCTCCGTAAGGCAGATAGAAACTTTCACCTTTTACAGCCCAAGAACCTGAAGCTCAACACAGATATTCAAAATTCACCATCTTAAGACCACACATCTGTCAAGTGGTAAAGAAAGTCAAATATGCTTCAATAAATGCTAGGTCTTACTTTGGTCTTAGCTGCAATTATTCTTTATTTTATACACATCTGATACATCAAAATGCATTTTTATGCATAAAAACATAACCATCAAAACCCAAAATAATTGGGGTGTGTGTGCATATTTAAAAATTACAGATTTATTTATTACAGACTTATTCAGATTTATTTAGAAAATAATTCGTGTTTTTTTACTTATTAAATCAGAAACTTTATAAAACAATACATTTTAAAGACATCCATGGACTGTTGACTGGTAAGGAGAGATGATTTTGTACTTTCTCACCAAGTCTCTTCTGTTTTCTTAATTTCTTTTTCCTATATCTAAAACTGTCACAGATGAAAACTCAGAATAAAGGAACAGAATGCATATTCCTGTGCTTGGCTATGGGATCTAAACTAATAAGGATCTGTCTTAAATTGCCTATAACATGCAAAACTTGGGAAACATAATCCTAAGCATCTCTGATTATTACTCAGTCTGAGGGAAGCAGCATACTATACTTGATTGTCTTAACTCTTTGTGACCTGACCAGACAACACAGATAATAACTGTTTAGAAAATCAGAACTGATCTATTCATTTGCTAAGTAACGAATAAATAGCTAAGATGTATCAGGTTTGTACTAGACACTGGCTAAGCAGAAGCAAAGTACTTAAGAATCCCTGCCCTCCAAGAGCTACAGCCTTGGTCAAAGTAATATAAATTAAATAAGAAACAAGTAGGTGAATATCTACTTATAATTTTGATGACTATTTGGGAAAAAAACAGGGTGCTTTGATAGAGAATGAGGGTGGGGACAGCCACTTGGGAGTCAGTATTCGTTTCTAATACTGAGATGAGTCTTAATTGTGGATGAGAACTTGGCCGTGAGAAAAGGAGGAAGATGGGCTTGCAGCCTGAAGGAATATGTGGGCTTAGAAGAATAAATGGGCTTAGCATATTTAAGGAATGGAAGAAGATCAAACTGTCTGGAGTGCTGGGGACAAGGAGAGAGTGACCAGAGATTCTTACTGGAATGCAGATATTCCAGGAAGGCCAACTCAGGTAGGCCACTGATGCTACAATAGAGAGACGGGGACTCATTCTAAGACCTGTGGGGAACTTTAAGGGGTTTTAAACCAGAGAAAGGCAGGGTCTGATTTACAAATTGAGAAGATCATTTTGACTGACTGAAGGGGAGAAGGAGGCAACCTGCATATCAGCAGCGAATCTATGGCAGTGTCCAGACACAGAACATTGGTTGACTATAGACTATTATCGTAACCCAGGCAAATGGGATTGATAACTCAAGGACTGATCTTTGATTAATGCTGTGAGGAGGACATTCCTGACAGCTGTACCTGGTGAGGGACAAAGAAAATATCTAGGACCACTGTAATCATTCCATGGCCTTCTTATAATTGAGTAGACCCCAAGTTCACTAGGACAAAATTAGCTGCCTGTCACCTGATTCTCTCTGGCTGCATGGACTCTTTTGTGACTTTTCCTTAATGGCAGTTTTGGTGATTTATTCCTGAAAAACACTTGTTTATCAGTATCAGGAATAGTGTTGGAGAAGAGACTAGAAATTGTTCCTGTGGCTTTTTCTTTATAAACACGATTCCTAAATTATATGACGTTAGATGATTAAAAACAAAAAACACGAAGTACTTAATTTCCCCTACCACACACTATAATCTAGAACATAAATTGCTGCCCTACTGAGTTAGGAAAAATAACAGAAGGATTAAGTCTCCTGCTTAAATGAACATTGGTATGCTAGATGTGTTTACACAATTATGAAAATGACAATTCTGGCCGGGCGCGGTGGCTCAACCCTGTAATCCCAGCACTTTGGGAGGCCGAGACGGGCGGATCATGAGGTCAGGAGATCGAGTCCATCTTGGCTAACACGGTGAAACCCCGTCTCTACTAAAAAATACAAAAAAAAAAAAAAAAAAACTAGCCGTGCGAGGTGGCGGGTGCCTGTAGTCCCAGCTACTCGGGAGGCTGAGGCAGGAGAATGGCGTTAACCTGGGAGGCGGAGCTTGCAGTGAGCTGAGATCCGGCCACTGCACTCCAGCCTGGGCGACAGAGCGAGACTCCGTCTCAAAAAAAAAAAAAAAAAAATGACAATTCTTAGGACAGTATGTTCCCTGCTTCTTCTGGGGTCTCAAACTGGTTTGCACTTTTCAGATGACAGATTGTAGCCCAGCCTTCCTTTTTTACCCCACTCCAACATTAAGTTTATGCCTTTAGTGTCTCACTGCAACTGAGTGGCAGTCACATTAGAAAAGCAACCTGATAAGGAAATAGTATGGAGTATTTGTAGCCTAAAATGTGACTCCTGCAGGGCTTTTGCATTATGACAAGACTTCTAGAGTCCAGAGTCTTAAACTGACAAATCAAAGTTTCTAGGTGGGAAATGTCTCAGAGACAGGCTCGTGGGCATGTTATTTGGAAGTAGTCTTTTTTTGAGCAGCCCTTCTCTAATCAGATTGCAGAGCCGAATGGCTGTTCCACATGCTTGGGAGGCCAGTCCGGCTGCTCAGAGTTCTAGACGGTATGTTTTCTCCTCTTGTTTATGTGCACAGAGGTAACAGCAGCCCCCCAGCACTGGAAACTGGCCAGCAGTCAGTCAACTTACAAGTATGTATTAAACTTGTATGTATGTATCTAATAAACCCTAGGGTGCATCATCCTCTTGGGGTCTGGTCTGGTGGCAGCTTCTACATTTCTATGAGCCATACTTTTTCTGACGTGACTTAGCTCAGGGATGATTTTTATCTTGAATGCAAATGTTTATGGGTTAAAGCTTATTTAAGTGAGCCCAGGGCAGCTTGGGTAGGAGACCAGCCTTGCTTTCTTGTCACACATACTCTCTCTGGAGCCAGTTAAAGACTGGAAAAATTGCTTCAGGGGGCATGTGGAAATTTAAGAGGTAGAACACAACCAAAGCAACATTTTACGAGACTAGCGTTAAAACCATGATTGAGAATAGAAATAAATAAGAATCCATCTATTTTTTTCTCATCAAATCATCAATATAATTTCCTGAGTATCTGGAATGTTTTGGGGATGAGTGAGTTGGATTACTATATTAAAAGTCACATATTTTACATTTCTCAGATGTTATAGAATTTGTCTCACTATGAAGAGAGATAGCTGAAGCCTGTTGTTGGAAGTATACTATGACAGAGTAGGCTTAAAACAAAAAATGATTCCTTAAGAGTTCATGGTGATATTAGTAGGGCACACCTTCCCAAATCACTGGTTTATGGATTTAAGACTGATGGATGAGCTTCATAAGTGCATTGCCCCTTGGAGGCAGAAAGCTCCTGCCACTGCTGATGTGAGCGGAGAAGAGATGACACTTCTTGGCAAAGATTCTGAGTCTGAGTTGCTTTGATGCTAGAGTCTTTCTAACTCTGAGGAGAGAAGACGTTCCATGAGTGAGCTAATGAGTGTATGTGTGCGTGTGTGTGCATGCATGTGTGGGTGTGGCCAAGTGCATATGCGTGCAATGTACGTGTGTGTTTTATAGTTGCTGGAAAGAATAGAGGTCTAACTAAAAATCCTATCCAGTGAAAAAAGTGCTGATGAAAATCGTTCCTGCACTGACTTGATTCAATCGTATTCAACATTTCCCATGTTCTGCCTTAATGTTAAAGTTACTCATAAAGTTTTTGTGGAACATATAAATGTATTTCATATTAATTCCTCTTCTAGTCAGTCAGGTCCACATATTGAAGAATTTTTATCTCTAATATCTTCCAATCTATTGCCTTCTCTCAGTCCCCAGTGCTTTAGTTTGAGCCCTTTAGTTTCTTATCTAGACAATTTTAATAGCCTTCCAACTAATTTCCTTAACACCTGCCTGGCCTCTCTCCACCTTGTCCTTCCAATGCTGCCCAAGTGATTATTCTAAAACCCAAAGCTTGTTAAATCACTTTCAGCTTAAAATCACTAAGTGGCTCCTAATAGCTTTAGCAAATATCTAATAGCTAACAACAATATCCTTTATTGGACCCGACTTATGTGGCAGATACCATGCCAGGCGCTTTTATGTAGATTCCCTTATTGAATCTTCAGCATTCCCTCGTTTCAGGTGCTGGAACTCATTTTCATGTTTTAGCAAAAGGAATGATTTGTAAGGTTCAGAACATCAATCAATAGACATAATCAAATGGTGTGCCAGTATCTTCTTAGTTTCAATCCAAAACAATATTAAACAATACCAAGATGTTACCAATGTAACAGGCTGAGACATATGTCATTGGTTACATATCTGAGTGTGTCTATGGGATAAATTCTTAAGAGGAATTGCTCTGTCCAAGGATTTATATGGTTTTAAATATCAGAAAAATATTGTCAGGTTACCTTCCATAGAGGCTGTACAATTTATCTTCATACCAGTAATGTACTCACCTCTTTGTTCACATAAAAGTCTTGATTTTTGCCAATCTGATAAATGAAAAATAATATCACCTTGTAGTTTTAGTTTGCATTTATCATTACTAGAGGGAGGTTATATAAAAGGGGAATCTGGCCAAAGTTCTCTCAGAACATTTGGTATATAGGTGCAATTATTATCTCTCTTTTTGTAGGAAGGAAACTGAGTTGAGATACTCTCAAATTAACCCTATAGCTACACTCTCAAACTTAACTTTATAGCTACATATCAATAATCAATTTATTCAGTGAAGTTTCAATGCCTATCTATTATATTCCAGGTCACTACATGGTCTCCAAACTTCCCAACACGCACAAGCTCCCCAAATGCACTGGGCCCCAACCTCCACATCTTGGCACTTGCTGTCCTAATTCTCTGGAATGTGCCCCTTCCTTTCTTAATCAACTAATTTTACCGTATATGCTTTAACAACTTCCTATGTAAGCATCACTTTCTCCAGAAAGCTTTCCCAGACTTGAATTCCTCTCCTCTGTGTTAACATAACACCTTCCTGCCCTCTAGCCCATTCCCGAACACCCTGCATTATAGTCGTGTTTCACTGAAACACTCTTGATGGCAAGACTGCCTCTTAGTTGACTTTGATTTTCAAGTACCTGGTCCAAGGTCAGGCACATAATACCTACTAAATATATGTTCGTCGAATCAGCAGAATAAGTGAATGATTGAATACAACCAACTAATTGAAAATTCAAACAATGAAAAAGATGGCGTTTGCACATTACTTTTTTTCTTAAGAAGATACAGTGTTTATTGTTCACACAATTTTATTTTCTCAAAGGCTGTATACTTTTTAGAAGCTGTTGTTATTTTATGTATTCTGGTTTATTTTTCACTTGGACAGAAGACAGAGTTAAAGCCTTTTAGTCAGGGATTTTCAATTGTCTTGGAGACTTTGGAGCACTCTGAGGGCTCCTGAAAGAGACAGAGTGGTTGAGGGGCCTTCACTTCTCCTTCAGACTTCCCCTTCATACTCACCTCTCCCCTTAACCAAAGCAAGGTGTCATCTGTATGACGCCTTGGATTTCTGTGTAGGCGTTTTTTTTGTATAGAAAAAGTTATATGATTCTAAAATATTTTGTAGTATCTTATAGTATTTTATATAGGAACAAGCTGAAGTCTACAGGAAATTTGGGTTCTAGTCTTGCCTCTGCCTGTAGCTACGTTTCTGACCCTACAGTAGACAATTACTCCTCTGGGCCCCGTATCTTCATCTGTAACATAAATCCTCTAGACTAGATGAGGAAAAAGTCCCTTATAACTCTACAAAAATATCTTGGTTTGTATCCATGTATTACAATTTACATTCTAAACCTTCTGCTGTTTTGAACACTGTAGTCAACATTTCCTTTTTATTCGCCACTTTGTTCATAGAGTACTGCAACTATGTTTGCCCTTCTAAAAAGTAACGATGAGTTTCCAGTTTCTAATGTATTAAGAGCAATTTCCTTGTCCTTACCTTCAAAACCCCTCACAGGAGACTGCACCGTCCAACCATTGCATTCTGTTCATCCTCTTCTCTGCCTACTCATCACATGCCCTTTGATATTCAGTCACTTGTATCTCCTTTATTTATTACTTGCTCCCCTAGACCTGGAAATTCTTTGCTTTTGAATTTATCTTGAAAAGCACTTTATACATTAGGCATTATCCATGAAATGAACTCTATATGACTAAAGAACAATGTTTATTATTTTATTTTTGTTTTACTTATAGGCCAAAACAGCTGTCATGATAGACCTCATATGTCTCTGTGTGTGTGTATATATATATATGTATATATACACACACATATATATACATATATATACAGATTTACTTTTATAAAACATCATTTATTATGTAAATTATAGTAATGAGCAGCTACAAGCTCCTTGAGGACTAAATTTATATCTCTTAACTACTGCATAAAATGTACAGGAAACCACCTTTGTGAACATGTGCATTTGTAAGCTTTTTTTATTTATAAGAACTCATATTTAAACTATAAAAGTGAAGAGACCCCTGATATGAAATTAGAGATGTTCTGAATGTAATATATAATTTAAAAATTAATCTCCAGTATTAGCTTCTTAGTTCTTTTCTGTTGTATTGCTTTTCCTGTCAGGCAAGAATACCTCTAATTTTGGAAATATCAGTAATGTATTCTCAAAAGACATGCCCTCTACAGAGTGATCATTTCCTGAAATAGGAGAGGAAGTTTGTGGAGCAGAAGGAAACCCCACTTCTGTCATTTTCTTTGTTCCTTTGCCATTGTTGAAAACTTCAACATATTGGTTTAAAATCTTATCTCAAGGACACTTTTCACCACTTCCTTTCTCCAAATTCTGATCTGTTGCTGTTGCTTGGAAAACTCAGGCCTAAGTTCTGAAACAGTCTGAGGAGGCCAAGTTTTTTGATGGGGCACATCCCTATTAATAATCCAGGGTGGCCCCAAGAGGCCGTCTGTCTTTCTCTCCAGGGGTCCAATGGCTTCTGCAGTGTTCCAGTGGGGCTTTGTTTCTCCCCACACTCCATCTAATGAGCTGACTCTTCCCTTTATCTGGGAAACCTCAAAGGCTTCGCTCTCCCTGCGCCACTGTGGGGACCGCCTTTTTTGCTATCATTTTTTTCCAATGAGGGTGGTACTTCCACCTCCTGTAGAGCCAAATTACTCTCGGAGCTGCAGTGTTCTGTCCATTTGTAGGGCTCCCTTACTGTGGCTCAGAGAGCAGGAGCTGTTCCTTAGACACTGGAACTCACACTGGGTGTCACTACCTCTCAGGAATTCCTCCTAGTGTCTTACTACTCACTGGTTGGTTAACTTTCTGGACTGTAAAATTCTAGTGACTCACTGGATGTAAATAGGGTAGATCACACAGTCTAGCAATGTAGTGAGAAGACACATTTTCATTAGGAAATTACGCTCTTTAATTATTTCAAAAAGTCTGCTTTTATTCAAAGCATTTCAGCCCAACACAAAATGACCTGGAAGGCTAAATAGATGCCTAAAGCCTTGTATACTTATCTATGTCACTCTTCTAATCCCCCTGACACTGGATCATCAATAGATGGAATGAGCCCCAAGGTCCTTTTGTCTCAGCCTCCTTAATGCTGAATGGGGGAACAGGGGGAAGAACATCATTAACCCTGCCTTCCCCTCTCACCACCATCCTTTACTCTCCTAATGTGAGGGAGCCCTCTGGTTTTATGACTTAATTTATTCTACCAGTTTCTTTTCATTAGTAAAGCAGAAAAGGCAACAGCATTCTATGCATATGCTGTAGATCACAGTATGAACTGAGCCAGATTCTTAATGTCATCATGCTAGTCTGCAGTTCTGACGGCAAAGATGATCTGCAGCGTGTGTATGTGTGTGTGTGTTTGTGTGTGTGTTTGTGCACACATGGCAGAAAGGGCGAGATGCATGCACGCACACTCTACACACAGAGACCTGTCTCATCGATTTCCAGTTCCCCAGACTTTTATAAAGGCTAGAGTATGGAGACAGAGATGTTACTGGGAAATGATTTAGATTTTAATATTCTCACATATTTAAAGAAAGTAAGGCAGGAGGAAGGATTACATGGCCTTTTAAAATTTCTTACTTGTCATGAGTAAGAGATTGATCTATAGCAGAGACACAAGTTCACCATTTTATTTTGCTTTTGTTTATTGTCCTTTTCCTTGTGGCCCTCAAGCTTTTCAATCCACTTCCTTTATTCAGCCTTGAGAAGCCTTAGTAGGTAGTGCATCGGTTGTGGGGTATGGGCCTGTTCCCTTCCTCTTCATGCCTGCCACGCTCGATTTTCCTCAAATGCTGATCAGGATGCAACTAAGAGGGACTTTATGTATGTTTGATGCAGAATCATACTGAATTTGTCTCTGGCTATGGCACTTGCTCACTTGGAAGTTTACTTAGATTTCTCCAAATTTCTTACGTACAAAACGAGCTAAAGTATGCTGTTTGCTCCATGTCAGAAAATATTCAAGGTACACCTCTGATATTTACTGTGATGCCAAGGGTCTCAACTGACCTATGAGTGATAATTCCTTAAAATAATAAAGCCTATTTTACCTTCTAGGCAGTGATATATTAAAGCTTTGTTTCTTTTCTAATCAGAAAACCCCCAGGAGTTCCTCCCTAGTAATATTTAGTTGTGGTAATAAGATGTTAATTATATACTGAAACGCATATTTGAAATCACAATTTGAGCTTCCATGACTATCCTAATAATACCAAAATGCCAATTTTTAATGCTTAGGTTACATAATGTCACACACACTGAATTAGTGAATACTGAGCCATTGCTCCTAGGGTAAATGCAGGGATAGGTTCCCGGAAGCCTCTGGTCACAATATTTTTGTCAACTGATTGATACACAACCATGTTTTATGTGTTTTTCTGTTTAAAGGCACGTTATTGACTATATACTGTTGATTCATTAACATTGAACTCCCACCAACAGTGCTGTAAGTCATGCCTGTTGGAAACTTATCTGACACACATACTTTCTCCATAAGGCACAGCACAGTCTTCCTAGGCTTAGGAACACTAGACAGCACTTCAGGGTACTTGGGGGCCATTGTAAACAATAAAATCACCACCAAAAAACACTCAGTATACACACACATGCACACACACCCACACAAAAGTGAAAAAAAAGACACTAAACAGACCACAAAGAGATACTTATTTTCAGTTTAAGAACTGGATCAAAGAGGCAGCTCAGGTGGGAACGCTCATGTGCTCAGGCAACTCACATTTTTTACCAATCCGAGTGTGTCCACAAATGACCATGAAAACATGGCAAGTTTTGGGAAGTACAAACACTTCCCAAGCTGGGAAGTACATCTATCAATGATCCCAAGTTTTGCAAAGAACGAATACATTTTAGCAAGTAGGAGAGTATGCAAATAATGGGATTCACAAATAATTAGAATTGCCTATAATTTGTAATTTAGACTGAAATATCAGACAATACAGACTTCTAGAGAATAAACAATTCTCTAGACCTTCATGATCTGACAAATCTCTTTTATCTTCCGGTAAAGGCTAAGAGGCAGAGGCTTCTTCAGATAGCTCTGGGCTAACAAAGTTTGTCAGGGACTGCAGACAATTGTGTGCTTGTAACTATCCATCTGTGGTTGCCTTTGATTTAACGAGGTTCATGCAACATTCAGCTTTTAATCCTGCCTTTTCTTCCAACCTGAAGTAACCAATAACCACCCATCCTTTTGGGGCTTTTTAACGGGGTTTCCTTGCTAATCCCAGTACTGCTGGCACCTAGGTAAAGGATAGAGCTTCATCTTTCCTCAGAGAATTTCAAAGTGCAAAACAATTTATAAGCCTATATATAATATATGTAATGATATATGTATAATAAGGAAGGAAGTTATATTTGCAATAAATAGCTGTCATATTTTTATTCATTTTAATATTTAATTTTAAAATAAAAATATGTAACATCAAGACAGTGTAATTTAAGTTCTTTCTTCTCACATTAGTAGCTCAAGTGGATATAAAAAAAATTAAGCACACTAAAAACAGGGCTCAAAAGTCTACCAAATATTTCTAGGAAAGTGCAGGGTTCTTCACTCTGATGAATTAGGCTCTAGAGAAAGCAAATAGCACACAGTCAGAGAGGAGAAATTAGAAAGGTCTCTTATTAAATCTTCTTTGAGAAGTCCGAGTTGTTTTTCTCAAAAGATGGAATTGTTTCATTATACCTTTTTGCCTATTTTCCAGAGGCTGTATGGCTTAAGGGAACTTTCATAAAGATTTTGGACATCTTCATAAATAATTCTTTTCAGACATTTAGCCTCTGTTAATATTTCTTCTGAGCAACCAGAACTAAATAAACATCACTTTCTTGATGCCACTGGTTCATTAAAATATGTCTGTAACTTCCTGCTTCTAATCCATCTAATGTAATTCTACTGGTTGAAAGTCTAGGTCTTGCATCCCCTGATCAGGGTTATTTCCTTCTTCCCTTTAATACAGCAGTGCTAAAAGCTTAGTGAGGATCTGAATTACCTGGTAGGCTTGTAAAATACAGATTCCTTGGCCGCATTCCCAGAAATGCTGATTTAGTAAGTCTGGTGTGGGATCTAATAATTTGTATTATATTTTTAGTAAGTTTCCAAGCTTGCTCAGTGACCATACTTTAAGAGTCACTATTATTAATATTCATATGATCAGTTTAAGTAGATACATAGTTTGATGCCTGGCACATTGTAAATGCTCAATAAATGCTAAACATGTAACAGTTTTTCTACCATCCAATAAATATGACACTCTCAATCTTAACATTGCCTAATTGCCCTTATTTTATAAATATTCCATGTTTATCCTATCCTAGCTTACTCAGGTCTGTCGTGACTCAGGTGAAATTCCAATCAATTTTTTAAAAACTTTGATATCATCATTGGCTCTTCCTATCCTGAGTACACATTGATCTATGCCGTTTATTTAATTTTTAATGATATATTGGCATAAACATTTACTAATTTGTCTCTGTGGTGAAATTGTCTTTCCATCTAGTTGGAGAGGGCTGATGTGATATCTTGCATATCTATTCAACCTCTCACAATGCCCAAAACAACTATTGCATGATCAAGATGCATTATTTGCTTTTAAGGTGCTTAAATATGCATCTGCTTTGAAGATTATAGAGAAACTTAAAAAAATACATATTTGGCTAACAAAAGGGTAGATGGTGAGAGTAAACACATATTAAATTCTTTGTAAAGTACTAAAGGATGCTTAAAAAACAATTTATTATTCCTCAACACTATTGCCAAATTAAAATCTGCCTTTTACTTGTTTCTGGTTTTTTTTTTTTACTTGTTTCTTATTGCAAAGTTGTAGTATTTCAAATCTCAAATCCTACTGCAAAACTGAAACTCATCTTCATAATAAATATTTAATATAAACATATATTGTATATAATAGTCATGTAATACCAGTGTAAAATATAGACATGGCTTAAATGTTATAGAATCTCAACTTGCTTCCTTGGGGTTCTAGCTCTACACTTCACTAGAAATGCATGAATTCTATGCAGAGGAATCTGTCAAAATCAAGCACAGGGACTGAGGATGACAATTTCAGGTAGATAACTATTGCTATTTTTATGGTTGGAAACTGCAGTTGTATTCAGATTTCTGGGAACCACACAGTATTTCAAATATGTTTTCCATAATTTTTTTTTCAAAAAGAATGAGGATATCCTGTAAAGGGACTTAGGTTTTTCATAACTTTTTATACTCTCTCCTTTCAAAATAGCCACACAAGCTATTACCCAGTGGACTAAGCAACTGCTCTTCAACAAGGTGATAACTCTTCTGAGTTTAGAGGGTTGACTTATAGTTAACTTTTTGTAAAGGAAAATTACTTGAATATCATTAGGTCTATTAGACATCTTTGTAGATAACTTTTTTTTAGCATAAACTTTAAATTCATTCATTTATTCGTTAATTCAATTAGTAAATATTTATTGAGTGCATATGTGTGCTGGATATTGCACTAAATATTTTTTGGGATAAAAAGATGTATCAGATATGGATTCTACTTTCAATCATCTTATGGCTGTTAGGAAATATATGTCTATAAATAACTATATTTTGAGGTAGAAAAATGTCGTAAGAGAGGCTAGATGCAATGCCTTCTGAGAAAGGGTATGGAGTACCTGAATGACATTGAGGAAGACTTAAGGCAGAGCTCTATTTAGGTTGAGGCAGCAAGAATGCACATAGACATGTGGAATTAGGGAGTGAAACTGCTTTTACTAAATCTGGTCACTCTTCATGTCAGTTGAATTCTAGAGAGAGGGCCCTGGTCAGGGTGAAGGGATTTAAATGTAAATCTTGAACTTCCTTGGATCGGTTTGACTGGAGTTCAAGGGCAGCAGGAAGAAGGGTGAGAGAGCTGGCTGGTGTGAATTCAAAGAGGGCTGTCAATATCAGGCCAAAGAAGATGGGCTTGAGTCTATATATAAAGGGGAGGATAGCTCCTTGAATCAATCTACGCTTTAACAAGATTAGTCTGGTGATAGAGTATAAATTGAGTTGTCTGTAATCTCACTTCTGGTCTCACGTCTATAATGTTGATGAATTGGTCTCTTTATGGGCATTTCCCCCTCCTGCACTTTGAGATGTGCAAGAATTTCTTGGGCACTGTTGCTTCCTTCAATAAGAGAGGGCCCTAAGATCCATGGCCATTTTAGTGAAAGGACTTACTTATCTAGAGGGTTACAAAATAAATTAAACATATAAATATCTTGGGAGAAAGACTGTGATTCAGTTATATGTTCACTTTATGATTCAATGGCCATATCATGAACTTTCAAAAAGCAGTGAAAAAAAAAAAAAATCAAGAGGAAGCAGCACTATAGAAATGCATAGTTTCCAGTAGCAGAGGTGATTCTTATCAAGCCCAACTTGCTCCAGATTGCAGTGTGTAGTTGAATTTGAAAATGGAGGAAGTCATGGGTGAACCAGGTAAATATTGACATCCTCCAAGTAACCTTCGACTCTTCCATAAAAAATGAGTCCGGCAAATGAATATTTTAGGTGTTTTACATTACAAAGTTATTTGGTGAGATCTGCAAAGTTGCTGGTTTTGAATTATTAATGATTAGGGTATACACTCATAGCGAGAGAAAATACGTAGTAGTCCCAGAATACACTATCAGTTTTCTTTCACATTATTTCATACCTAAACTGTGATAAGAAATTAATTACCAAATCCACTGCCGTCCCTATCAATGTACTATTAGGCTGAGAAACTCTAAATCAGCCTTCTACGGTTTCTTTTTTTAATTGACATGGATTTGCGGAAATTAGCTAGGTATTAAAAATTACCAAAGAAAAGGTTAATTAAACCCACCCACACAAATTGACAAAATCAGAGTCACCTGTTTGTTCTGTAAGCATAATATATTCTTCCATCAGATACAGCTCTTGAGTTTGATGCATGAAATGTCATTTTTTTTTTCATACTTCACGAAACTGGGCTTGCTTTGCGCTGAAGCTTTTCAATTTCCCTGCCCATTCTCGTTTTCCTTAGCCGAGTGCCCCCTTTCGGCAGATGGTTTGATGGTTCCTGTTTTCCAAAAGCATTAGGCATGATGTATATGCAAAAAGAAAGGCAATTCCGCCCCTAACTGGCCAGAACAATGATTGCATTTTGAAATTCTCTGAGCTTGAACATCGTAGAGAGGCAATGGAATGTATTTAAAGATATGAAATGTGCTTTCTTGTGAATTTTATAGTTTAGTGATTTCCCAAGGCACACTCATTACTGTAGATATTATTACCCCTTCCATGGTATTTCTGGAATTATCAAGGAAGAGAAGAAGAATATATGCTGAGCTCCTCAAGGAATACTACTTATCACTGACATGTTCCAGACTGCTGGCTAAATGGAGTCAACAAAGGTTTACATTCTTAATAAACATTTCGGAGGCCTGTGATAAACATCTCTGAAAAGGATACGTGAATGAGTCATAACTGTTTTTCATTCGTCTCTCTAATTTACCTGTCTGCTTTTTAGGAGGAAATCAGCATTAAACTGATTTAGTACTTTCTAAATCCGAAGATGAAAATAAGTGGTTTGATGCTTCCTCATGACATTCCAGGCTTTATGGGAAGAAAGGAAATAATTTCTTACTACCTAGGAAGGATCCTGAGCACATTAATGGTCAATACGGAGGGCAAGAATCCTCCCTGCAGCCTGAGGACCCCAGACAACTAAATCAGCCCCTTCCACTAAAAAGAGAAGTACTATTTCCAGTAGAGCTAAGGGGCTGAAATAACAGTGACAGAAAGTAAATCTCTGCTGTAGCTTCAAAATTCTTTGAAAAAGGAACCATGGCATTTTTGTTTTATGGGTGAACTGGGTGTCACTGGGCTGCCATTAGACACAGGTAGACATTCAGGGTCCTAGATTACTCTTACATCAATTAGTATATTAATTACAAGTTTACTTTTCAAATATTGCACTTATACCTTAAACTGCTGAATTATGATGCATTAATTTGGGTTTACAGTATTTTCAACTAAATTAGGCAAAATCTGGTGACCCAAGAGAGCATGGTAGTGGTAGATATAAGGGGTGGGGGGATTAAGTTCCCAATTAGAGATATTTCTCTAGCAAGATAAATACTCATGTGCATTGTGTAACTGGTCCTGAGACTGTGGTAATGAGCACATCATCAGAAATCACAAAGAATTGGCATAACCAGCTGGAAACCTATTCCTGAACTGTGAACTCGAGCTCAACCTCTACTTGGCCATAATTTTTGACCCTCTGTTATTTATCTGAATTTCAGCATGTTGGGAATAAGTATTTTAAAAATACACAAAAATATACTTCCATAGAAAGAATAAGTTCTAGTACTCAATATTATAGTATGGAAATTATAGTTAATAATAATATATTGTATATTTCAAAATAGCTAGAAGATAAGAATTATAAAGTTCCCAGCACAAAGAAGAGATAAATGTTTTAGGTAATAAATATGATAACTGCCCTCATTTGATCATTACACATTGTATACATGTATCAAAATATCACATGTACCCCAAAATATGTATAACTGTGTGTGTGTGTGTGTGTATATATACATGTCAATTTTTAAAACACAATGCATGTGAAATTTACATGCAGCTGCAGTGAAATCTGAAGTATAAAGTTTGGTACAGAGAAATTTGGAATTATTAAACCAAAGCTTGGGTGAAAAACCCCCAAAAACAAAACAACAAAACAGCTTTATCATCTTCATGGTGAATCTACTTCCCCTCCTGACCTGTCTTTTCTGTTAGCATCATTTTCTCAGTAACTTGGGTTTGTTTTCCACTCCCCCCCCTTTTTTTTTTTTTTTTTTTTTTTGCATTATTTTCCAGAAAGAATGGTTTCTAAACTACAGTGATTCTTTTCGAAGTGTATTCCTTCATCATTCTTCTATTTAGACTACCATCACCATGATTTTGTCACAACTCATAACTGAGTTATACAACATTGTAACTCAAAGTCCTGCCTCTGGTCTCTCCATTCGATAGTCCATTTTCACTGGATGCTCACTGAGTACAGAATGAAAGTCCATACTCTTAATCTGGCTTTCAGAGTGTTCCAGAATCTGGCTCTGGCCTTTGCTGCTGAAGCTCCTACTTTATGCTCCCACTAAATACATGTCCTTGTTCCTCATACGTTCTCTGTGCCAACCAGATTCTCTGCGCTTCTCAGGCAATTCTAACTACCAGAAATGTCTTCCTCTTCCTTTTCACTTATTACAACTATATCCATCTTTTAAGGACAAGGTTATATCCTATCGTTTTTTGTGACAACTTCTCTGATTACCATGCTAGGAAAGAGATCCCATGCTTCCCTCATCCAGCCTTCTATACATGAAAAGAGTAATATTTGCCATGACATACATATGGTATATTTTATCCTTCACTATATCTCTTATTAATTTTACTAGATTGTATGCTGTTTGAAACCAGATACAGTGACTCATTAATCCTTATGGTCAATCAAACACTTAAACATCTAGCATTCTGTACATGTAACATAGCTATTTCTGTCGGTGATCTGAAAACATATTTTAGGAGAAAATGCATTTGTACAGAAAATACCCATACTTTAATATCTTGTATTCAAATCAGGAGTTTCAACTGAACACCTTGCTGAAAGAAAAATACATTAGCATCTCATACAGACACAGGTTTCAAAGAGTGCAATAAGACAATTCTTTACGGTGATTATCTCAGTGAATAGGTTTAAAACAAATGTAATTAACACATTGATCATTTATAAGTAAATAGGTACTTTTAAAAAGAAAAATTGAATTTTTTCCTGGATTGTTCTTAAACTTGCCTTCGGGAATTTTAAGAGCAGCTAAACTTAATAAAACCTTTAGTTATAAATACTCTGTCCAGCCCATACCAAAATATGTATTTTGAAATACTGAAGATCAAATTAGTGAAATTCTTCTGCATCTCATATCCACCCTGAACTGTGATCTTCTTGATACCTGTGAATAGAATGGCAATCAGATACTTCATTCAACAAATATTCACTGAGCAACCAATACATATCTGGCATAGAGGAAACTGTGTAACAAAACAGACGAGGTCTTTGTTCTCATTTTTAAGTATTATGGGTAGGAATATATTTTTTTCTAGTCCATTTTCTGTCAGGAATACCATTTTAGGAACCAAGATAATTGTTTTAAAAATGAATTGAGGAATGTAAGTTGGTAAGCAACGTTTCTCTCCTTTGCTTACTTCTTTCTTACTTATAAAATGACAGAAAAGAGTGTAATGAAATTTTTTACTTATGCTTCACAGCAGGAAAATGTAATTGAAATAAAAGCTTGTCATCAATGTTACCCACAGATATTACGGGGTATCTTCAGGTTGAATACATGTACCGTGTACGTACAACTTTCCTCCTCCTTCTCTCTCTCTTCTAATCACACAACACACCAAAAAAGTACATCCTGTAGAGGGAAAGATACTAAGAACGAAGCTTTATAAAAGGTGAAATTTAGAGTCAAAGGGGATCTTTGAGAAGCTTTAGTTCCATCACCTCATTTTTCCATAAAATAAAACTCTGAAAGAAAAGTACCTTCTCCAGGATTTGTAGTTAATTAGTAACTGATTCTAGGCCAGAAAAAAATCTTCAGACAATAAGTTCAGTTTTTCTTCTTCTAAACTACATCATTCCTGACAGCTAGTTTTTTCATTAATTCATCCCACACATACATTGTTTTTTCTTTTCTACAGTGGAAAGGCTGCATAGGGCTTCCTGAAAGAGGTGAAACCCACTCTGGATCTTCAAGAAATGCAGACAAATCATAATAATTCCCAAGATAATAAAGACGTAGGGTGATATTCCAGATAGAGGGAACAAATGTGCAAAGGCTTGGAGTAGGAGATTGCCTAGCAACTTGGGTAGGCCCTAGAAGGGCAGAGTGAAAGGTGAGGCCCGGGAAGCAGGAGAGGCTAGATCATTGAGGGGCTTGGATGCTTTGCAATGGAATATCGATAAAGAACTTTAGATATTTTTCAGTAGGGAGTTGAGGGGTGGATGTGTGCGTGAAAGGATTACACTTTCTTTTTTTTTTTTTTTTTTTTTTTTTTTTTTGAGGCGGAGTCTCGCTCTGTCGCCCAGGCTGGAGTGCTGTGGCCTGATCTCAGCTCACTGCAAGCTCCGCCTCCCGGGTTCACGCCATTCTCCTGCCTCAAGACTCCCGAATAGCTGGGACTACAGGCGCCCGCCACCTCGCCCGGCTAGATTTTTGTATTTTTTAGTAGAGACGGGGTTTCACCGGGTTAGCCAGGATGGTCTTGATCTCCTGACCTCGTGATCCACCCTTCTCGGCCTCCCAAAGTGCTGGGATTACAGGCTTGAGCCACCGCGCCCGGCCAGGATTACACTTTCTTTAGAGATATCACTACTGTAGCAGTGCGGAGGACAGAGGTTGATGAGACTGCAGGTAAAGAAACCAGATAGATAGCATATAGTTGTAGTAACTGAAACGAGGGACATAAACACTCAGTCTAAATCTCACCCTCATTATTCATGTTCTTCCAAAGAAAGTGTGGGCATCAGCCCGACGAATCACAGCAATGCAAGTCCACAGATCCTTAGCCCGTGAATGAGCTTCAGGAATACCTAAGCCCAAAAAGTGAAACACATCTGCTACCTACGACTATTTGTATTTCCGATGAGAGAGAGAGGTATCATTTTCTCAAAGGAACGAGACGGCCACATTTTAAACAACTACTGCACTAAAAGCCTGAAAGAGTTGAGGCAGTTTCCCCAATGCCTATTCCCACCTAGGAAAACCAGCTTTCCCAGATGATTGAATCAAGCCTTTTACATAGAAGAAAAATTGTTTTTTGAGACATGTATCTTTTGGCTAAAATTGATGCAGTAGATTTGTAACTCGGCAGAAGCAGTAGTAATTATCATAAGCCTCCCGGAAGAATTTGAGCAGTAATTCATAAAATTTTAGAGACAGAGTCTTTTGATGATAGAGGTGAATAAGTGTTGAAAAATGCACATTTGGTTGGCGCCCCTTGATATAATCAGGAGTTGCTGGAATTCCGGAGACACAACATGGTAACAGAGTCCTACTTAGCCTAGCTTTTCATTTCAATAATTGGTCTGTATTCTACATTTCTATGACTTCTTACTTGTGAGGAACCAGAATGCTATGTTTTTTTAGAAAAGAGCAAAGAAAGTCAACAGTTTCAAAACAGTGTCATGGCTTAATCTGGACTGTGTAATATTCCTGCATACACTAGTTTACAATATAACAAAATTGTCAACCTCTAGGTTACCTGATCCTTAGTTATGAAAAAACAATTCAATGTTCATTTCTTTGGTATTGGTATGTAGCACTAAGTGTTGCATCCTGCATATTGCAGAAATTTAGAGAAAAAATCAGTGATACAAAACACAGAGTACGGCATAAATGTTATCTTCCAGATGTTATAGGCTTATAGATTGCTTCCTATACAATAAATTCTCAGTGCCAAGACGCTGTACTGTTTTAAATATATCTTGTTTTCAATATATTAAGGAAATAATACCTATTAGTGCTAAGACTTTACTTTTATTATACTTTATTTTTGTTTAAATAATTATTTATATATAAATATTAATGTTTGCACACACATATATAGTATATCATATAGATTACAAAGCAAAATTTTATCATGAATATTCAACCTAAAGACTAGAATATTGCCCAAATTTACATCTACCTATATATCCCTTTCTTATCTCATCCCCTTTTCTCTCTTCAGAGGTAACCATTTTTCTAAATTTTCTATTTAATATTCACCTGGTTTTTAATAAAATACCTATGTCATATATATCCTAACAATAATTTCCTGTGTTTCACTTATTTTAAAGCTTTATAAAATGGTATTAAATATATGCAGTTTTCTGGGACTTTCTCTTTTCACTCATATTGTTTATTTCTCATCAGTGTATAATATTCCATTTGGTGACTATTCTGCAATCTATTCATCCATTCCTTCGTAAAATTCTACTTGGAATTTTGCTCTTTCCAAAATAAATGTTATGAAAATCTCTTCATTGAATTTTTGCAGATGACTTATATATCTCATTTTCCCAAGTAGCTGGGACTGCAGGTGTGTGTTGCCATGCCCAGCTAATTTTTTTTTATTTTTGTAGAGATGGGGTTTCATCATGTTGCCCAGGCTGGTCTCAAACTCCTGGGCTCAAGCAATCTGCACTACAAATGACAGTGTCTTGCCTCTGAATCTATCTATCCATCCATCTACATCTATATCTATACCTATATCTATATCCTATATCTATATCTGTATCTATAATATATATCATCCAGTTGTCATGCATCCTGGGTGGTGCATAGGACAGCCTTCCTAGAGAAAGATGTATTGCATCACAGGTCAAGGCATCTTTTTTTCAAGAAATGTTTTTGGATCTATAAAAAAAATTATACCTCTTCATTGCTTGGGCCAGCAATAGTTTTCTTTTTTTTTTTTTTTTTTAATTAGCAGCATTAACATATTTTTATTATCTATAAATCCCCAGTGCACAGGGAGGGGCTTTGGCTCCCTCCTCTGTCTTGTTTGCTTGGAGATTGTGGATTGTATGTGGAAGAGCAATGCCTTTCAGTACATTGGTCATTTTTATGAGAGTATTTTGGAAAAAGTGTTTACACCAGGCTTATATCATATGTATAAAAACACACTCATATATATTTATACACATTTATATAAGTACACACATACATATACATATATTTATTATCTCTAGCCATAGCGTGTTCAGTACATGATTACTACCCTTGTGAGAATTATGTGCAACATGGGACCTGAGCACTTTTTAAATTCCTGAACTGATCCTTACTATTTAACTTTAAACCAAATTCTAGATACTAAGCAACACTAAAAGTTGAATCTTCAATGACATCACAACTCTTGCATTATGAAATAGTGTTTATAAAATTACAGAATATTTTGAAGAATGCTTTGGTTCTCAGAAATATTTAGGGAGATAATATAATCAAATGTAACAATGTAAAAATATTATCAATGAATAACTCTGCATCCACACTACCATTGTTAAAAGCAATAGCATGGCTGTTATTTTTGAGTAAATTGATGGTGATCACAAATTTTAAAAATTGAACCTGAAAAAGATGATAGATATTTATCCATCCATGAATATGCTCATGAGCAGACATAATTATATCATGGTTGCATTTTTCAGGCACTGAAATGTTGTTTTCTGGCACATCAGCCATGTTTAAAGCTTGCATACATGTTCATGCACACACACAGTATGCTAATATTTTGTTTAAACCGATGGCAGTATGGTTAATTGGCATCTACTATAATAGTATTTGACAATACCACCAGAAGAGACACTAACAGTGCTGTGAAGCTGTTCAGGGGCTAGACTGAGTCCCAAAATAAATATTTTAAAAATCTCAGAAAACTGTCCTGCAATGTAGCTGCGAAATATTTCCTTACATTTATTGTATCTCCTTCTCTAGTGTTATATTTTTTGATACCATGCTAAAACTATCAATCTGAAATTATATACATCCTGGTCAATTAAAATTTTCAACAAGTTAATTTTGTTTATTCGTAGGGCATTGTAACATGTATTGGTGGTATTGGTATATGCTTTCACGGGAAAATGTAGCGCTATTATAGGCAACTTTATCCTTAAAGAAAATACAAGCTAGCAAATAGGACAGGTTTCTTTGTCTGCCTACTCATTACCTCCTCGTTTTGGGAGACATGGTTCCATCTGTTATTACACAGAAATATATGCACAATCTATTGTACTGTGTCTTTGTCATCAGCATTTACATCAACTAAAAAAGCAAGCAAACACACACCCTTGATACTGCAGTACCATCAAGCTATACTCATATCTTTTCTCTGCCCTTCACAAAAAGGCCATGCTATCCACAATGGTCTCACATCCTATTAATTATTACAAATGTTCTTTTATCTTTCTATGTATTTTGGGGGCGGACGTAGTCTCATTCTGTTATGTAGGCTGGAGTGCAGTGGTATTGTCACTGCTCACTACAGCCTCTGCCACCTGGGCTCAGGTGATCCTCCCACCTCAGCCTCCCAAGTAACTGAGACTACATGTGTGCACTGCCATACCTAGCTAATTTTTGTATTTGTTGTAGACATAGGGTTTTACCATGTTGCCCAGGCTGGTCTCGAACTCCTGGCCTCAAGCAATCTGCCTGCCTTGGCTTCCCAAAGAGCTGGGATTACAGGAGTGAGCCACTGGGCCTGACCCTTCTAAATTATCTTTCATTACATTATTCTAAATTTGAATTATAAAAGATTTCCTCCACTTCACAACTTGTCCCTCTCTAAGCTGGCTTATATACAGCATCATTCCATTGGCATGTTTCTGGCTAAATTTGCCAGTGATCAGCATGTTGCCAAATTCACTCATTTTATTTTACCTCTAAGAAGCTTTCAGTGCAGTTGCTTTTGCCTTTCTTCTTTCAATAGTTTCCTCACTATCTTTCGTGACACCACTTTTGCATGATGTTATTCCTCTTTCTGTCTGCTCCTCAGTTTCTTTTTATTGCCTCCTGATTTTAAAATGTGTGAATTTCTCTGTAGAGGACTACGTGCTCGCAAACAGGGTGTTCCCCACAAGTCCTGCTCTCGAAAACGAAGCAGGGCGTTCCCCATAAGTCCTGCTCTTGCAAACGAAGCAGGGCGTTGGGGGCTTGTTTATGTGTAAACATCTTGAAAATCCAGAGAGTCAGGGAAAGGTCAGAAAAACAACAATGTGTCTTGTGACTTGGCAACATTCCACAAACGACTGTATAAAATAAAGCAGAGCGCGCCATTCGAGGCGGCCGCCATGTTTGTCTTGTGTTGTCTTGTGTGTTCATGCCTTTGTTTAGGAAACACGCAGACCCCAACATCTGGCGCAGAGAGCAGGGTCCGTGGCTCCACGAGAACAAGGAACCGGAGGGGGAACACCCCAGGCAGGTAAATAAAGAAAGGGAGACCCACGGGAAAATTATGGGGAACGCCCTGCTTCGTTTGCCAGAGCAGGACTTATGGGGAACACCCTGTTTGCGAGCACGTAGTTCTCTACATTTCTCCAAGCCTCATTTCAGGGTCCTCGTTCCGTTTCATGTTCTATTGCCTTATTAAGCTTATCTCACCCAATTCTCTGGTTTTATAGACCATCTATAACGCAAGACAGTGCATTTTCCTCTTCAGCTTTTTTTCTGAGCTCCAGATTCCTATTTCCAGTTGTTTATGTGACATATCCACTTGGATCCTGTGCATTACAGATACAATCCCTTTAATATCTACCTCCATCACTAACCACAGAAACTACCTGAGTTTCAATGTTAAGACTATTTGGACCATTGAAGATTTCCATGCAGGAAGAGAGCTAAAAGCAGTGTGCAGTCCTGAGAGTAAATAACAATGGCTTTGATAGAAAAAAAAGAACATTTTTCTTCTTAGTGCAATTCTATCGTTTTCCTTCCTGCTCTCATAATGTTCAGCTAGGATTCTAATGAATGTTAAAAGTAATTAATGGATCAAGCAATAATGGAGCTTCTCATCATGTTTATATCTTTTGCGTTTGGAGAACATATTGGGAAAGTTGAGAACAAATGTCTCCCTGACAAAACACAGGGACACAGATGCAGAACACATTGCAAACATCACCATCACCCCCACCCCCATCCAGAGAGAGAGAGAGAGAGAGAGAGAGAGAGAGAGAACAGGAGAGAAAGACAAGCATAATAGAAACTGTATGAAGTTGGAAAGTAGAAATCCAGAGAAGGAAAGGTAGCATATCCATGGAAAAACAAATTATCAGTGTGAGTCAAAAATAAATCTGAGATGTCATTTCCTTAATTTTGCTCTCTAGCTTGTGCTCCTTGGCCTAAGAACAGGTGGCTCCAAATTCATTGCTATGTGGATGTTGTTGTATCCTGCCTTGTTATAACTTACCTTGGGTCTTGGCGTGTCTGTTAGACCAGCTTTAGACTTCTGACTTTTTTATGCCAGCGATGTCCCTCATTTTGTCCAGATCTCTTAATTTGTTCAGTTTCTCATGGCTGATATTCTTGTGGGGTGCCTGGTCCCTTCTCTGATTCTCAGAGTCCCAAATGTTATCTTTGTTGGTGTGAAGAGGAAGTCAGAAACATACTTTGTGACTTCTCTGTAGTGCTGAGATGCCAGAAAATATAATAGTTTCCAGCCAAGCAAGGTTACCAGGTAGATACATCAGAAAAGACACATAGTCAATCGAGAGAAGTGCAGCCAGATGAAGACTTAGATGGATATTAAGAGTGACTGTGGGCTTGAATCGTTTTCCTCTTCATGGGGATCCATATATAAAGCACGTCTGCACTGAAATTCTAACTGTGGCAGAGGATGTCTGACTCGATTGTTCTCTTTTTGTTAGTATATGTGACTAAGAGAAACAAGTATAAAAACTCAAAGAGCTGCAGGGAGGCAGGAAGACATTAGGGAATGGCAGAAAATCATTACAGTAGTGGATTCCACTCCCAGCCCTTGTAGCAGCCACCATTTTCAAACTTAACTTTGGTGGTGGTTATAGTTTGAAATGATCTGAAGGCCCTAGGGTCTTCTACTGATTTATTTTGAATCATGCTATTACCATGATCACATGATAATATCCAAATTAAAAATATCTTCAGAAAAGATGCTGTTTAGTTCAACTGAATTTATAAATTGTGGATTATGTGCCTGCTCCATTGCAATAAGTACTAGGGAAGCCTTGGAGGTCAAGACCAATACCATCCCTGCATTGATGAAGCTCACAGTTCATCAATTTAAGACTATTTAAGATGTGATTTTTAGAGAGACTTAACAAAAAGGAAAATGCAAGTCAGATGAACAGTGACATAAAAATGGCTCGGCCGGTCACAGTGGCTCATGTCCGTAATCCCAACACTTTGGGAGGCCAAGGCGGGTGGGTCATCTGAGGTCAGGAGTTTGAGACCAGCCTGGCCAACATGGTGGTACCCATCTCTACTAAAAATACAAAAACTAGCCAGGTGTGGTTGCGGGCTTCTGTAATCCCAGCTACTCGGCGGGAGGCTGAGGCAGGAGAATTGCTTGAACCCAGGAGGCAGAGGTTGCAGTGGGCCAAGATTGCGCCATTGCACTTCAGCCTGGGCGAAAAGAGCAAAACTAACAAACAAACTAACACAAAATAGTTCTAGGATTTGTTAGTGACTATTATATTCCTTACCCTCTCTTGGAGAGTCATGGTTTAGATTATCACGTTGGAAGTTCTAAAGAGGAAACAACAACTATTTGATTTGATAAAGGGTTTTGAGGATAAAGAGCTATTTTGATGTGTGATGGAATATGCATTTCATTTAATTTTGTTGTTTTGTTTTTACTACAAAACAACACAGAGTGTATTTCTTTCTTTTCTTTTCCTTTTTTTTTTTTTTTTTTTTTTTTGAGACAGGATCTTTCTCTGTTGCCCAGGCTGGAGTGCAGTGATGTGATCAAGGCTCACTGCAGTCTCAACCTCCCAAGCTCAAGCAATCCTCCCACCTCAGCCTCATGAGTGGCTGGGACTACAGGTGTGCACAACTATGCTTGGCAAATTTTTTTTTCTTTTGATAGAGATGAGGTTTTGCTGTGTTGCCCAGGCTGGTCTCAAACTCTTGGGCTCAAGCGGTCACCCCCTCCCAAAGTTCTGGGGTTACAGATGTGAGCCACCGCAACCAGCCTACAGAGTACATTTTTATGGGGAAGTTTATGCTATAATTTTAATAAAGTTGTAAGGAATGAACTGTGCATTAGACTTTGACAACATGCTTTGATTCCTCCAGATATTACGAACTCCTGAGTCCAGGTGGCACCACACTAATCCAGAGATTTCTGATTTCTTTGTCCTGGTTATAGCTGTATTTTGTGCTATTTGTTCAAGGCATGTTAAGAGAATGTGCTGTGTTCTCTAGGTTCGAGTGAGTCTTAAGCTCACGTATTTATTTCTCTATGTTGGTATATGATGGTCTTTGCTGTGGGATAACATAATTCAAAAGGGAGAAATATTGACAATACAGTGTATAGATCTTATGGAGCAAGATATTTGCTCCATCTTTCATCTGGAGCTCCCAGCATGCAAGGTAAAATGTGAGAAGGCAACATCATTAAAGTGTATTCAAAGGGTTGAGAGAAGGGAATGGGAAAAAAGAGATGTGGAGTGGAAAAATAAGTATGTGTTTAATGGCAGGATGTCCAGGATTGGAAAGACATACATTTTATGCTTTACATAGGAGAAGGTGGAGAGCAAGACAGATGACTGAAGATTATTTTAATAAACATCGATTGAGCAATTACAATGAGAAGTACCAGGGATGCCATAGAGCAGAAGCTGATACAGAAGCAAGAAACAGATTTTCCCCTCTCCATGTATTCCTGGAGAGAATGAGACAAGAGTCCAGCGACGATATCTGAGTCCTTCTTACAGTCTATGCTCCTAGCCTGTTACTTGGTCAGAGAGGATACTGAAAATATATGCTTTCTTCATTTGGGTAGGGTTTATTAAAATTGAAATAATTTCAAGTCTAACTGTTTTTGCTAATGTGAGTCACATATTTCTAGTTCAATCCATTGACCTGGCCACACAGAGAGGTCAGCAAATGAAAAGGAAATTAGCATTTGTTAACTGCTTAGAGAATCATAGTCTACTGTGCCAGAAAAAATGTGTGTATCATTGACATATGGTTTGTCTTTTAATTATCACAACAACCTTAGGAACATCTATTGTTTTATTTCCCAAGATCAGGAATCCAAGGCTCTGAGAAATTAACTGACTCAAAGTAATACAAATAATAAGTGGAAAACACATGCTTTCAATCCAATAAGTGGAGACTTGTCATTGAAACTTGGGTCAGTATCATGTGCTTATTTCACATTGCATGCCTGTATCAAAATACCTCATGTACCCCGTAAATACATACCTACTATGTACCTACAAAAATTTAAAAGTAAATTAATGAAAAAAATAAATTCTGAATCCCCAACCCATAAATTTTATTCTAGTTAGTGAAATGAGAAAAAAAATCCTACAGATCGACAGTGAGCAAGCACAATGAAAATAGAGAATGGTGCTAAATTACTCATACTAGACGACTACATTCTAGTCTTTCAGAGAAGAATAAGTGTGTGTGTGTGTGTGTGTGTGTGTGAAAGAGAGACAGAGAGAGAGAAAGAGAGAGAGAGAGAGAGAGTGTTAAGCATTATCCTTGGTACTTACTTCATTAACCATAATCATACATAAGTCACGAGGCTATAGCAACTCAAAGTTCATTAAAAACGCACACTGGCTGCAACTAACCCTATGTCCAGTAGAGGGAGCCTACACATCACAATTGAGAGTCAGGCCACAGCAGGTGCAAAATCCTGTTTTTGAAGGGAGCCCTGAGAGATCCGAGAAAACAAATTATCTTCAAGAGTATTTTGGAGGGAGAATTGCTCTGATTTCAAACAAGCTCACTACCTATATACAAAGAAAAATGCATATTATTTGCTCATTTCCTAAAGTCACTGAAATCCAGTGGAGTATCAGATGTTGCCTCTGATTCATTGTATTTTTCAAAGGCTAGAAATGATCAATATTGTCTTGGCCATTATTGAGGCATTTTCTCCCCAGGCTGTGCTGTGGCATCTCCTGGCCTCATACATATAGTGGCCGATGGTACCTACTCACCTTCCATGGGTCGACTCCTACCTATTCTCATTTTATTAGTTTTGAAGGAGAGGGTGGAATAGATCAAGAAAAGAGATAAAAGAAATAGTAGATATTCACACTTATGTAATTACATCCTCTTCCACGGAACTTGGGAATAAAGAGGTATTTCAAGGTCATGTAGAAAAAGTAAACCTTAGTTTATTATTTTTTAGATGTATTTTATCTAACAAATTCTCTGATAACTGAAGGAGGTGGAGAGGAAAATGGAGAAAGAATGCATTTTCTAGTCTGCCTTTAAATACATACAGATAATTTATTATCATCTATATTTGTTTTTAAAGTTATTCTCATAAAATCTATTTCCATATAGCGAGCTCCCAGTTTTTCCTCTGATTTTTTAGAAATTTTCTCTCCATTTCTCTCTTCCACATTTTCCTCTCTTTCATTTTCTTTTCTCTTCTCCTCTATAGTATCAATTATTTTTTCTCTTTTAAAAACAGTGTCATGTACCCCAAGGCATTCTCCCATTTCACACACATATTAACTTAGTCAGCTTTTTTACACAAGCTGCCAGGCTTCTGAAAGTATCCCCATTATACTGCATCAGTTCCATATGATTTGAAAGAGTGTGAGGAGAACATACGATACCCAAATCCCACTTCTCATTCTAAAGAAGGTGATCTCTGTCTAAAAGGGAGAAGTAGCTGGATCCAAAGGCTTCTGGGCTCATGTGGGAGACCAAATGATGGCTGTGACAATTATCTTACAAAGTTGGAAAACTCATAATACTAAGTGGGAAACAGACACTTTGATGCTGGGATTTTAAGTGCGTGAGCAGGACAGGAAGAGACAGTAGAACAATTAAGGGCAAACGAGGATAGGAATATAGGTCTGGTTGTTACTGGGGAAAAGAAATGCTGGTGGTAAGGTTAAAGCTGGCATAAGAGTGCTAACTCTTTAACTGATTGCACTACTTGGGTTAGATCATTTACAATTCTCCAAACCTCATTTTCCTTGTCTATATAATGGGAATAAAAATGTTCACATCCACATGTTTGGCATGAGAATAAAATGAGCAATGAATAGAAAGATGCATATTAAAGAACTTAAATATGACCAAGAATGTAGTTTTGGAAAATGCTGTACTGAGGTAGGGAGGGCATAGGCTTTGTAATCTGAGATTCTGGTCTCTTTTACATCACTTTCCAGACATTTAACCTCGGCAGAACTTAGAGGAAGATGCAAAGCTTTTAAACCCAAGTTATGCTTCTGACCTGCTGTGTGATCTTGGATAAGTCATATAAACTTTTGAATTTCTGTTTCTGGAATAGAAATTATTTGGAAAATGAGCATAAGTAGTTTCTGTTTTAGAGTTGCTAAGACTGGATATGATGATCTATGTGGAAGAGTACTGCAGTCAGAAAGGCTGTTTATCACCTCTTCTATTTTCCTAGCACCATAAAGCCTTTTTGCCCCTCTTGCTGGGGTCTGAATTGATTTAACTCTCCTAACTTCAACCAGGCATTCAGCTTGCTCCTTTCGGTAATAAGAACTTTCCAAAAATATAGTCTTTGTTCTAGCCATTGTTTAGTTTATTGTTCCTTCATTGATTTTTTGCTGTATGCAATGTACTAGTACCCAAGCTTGGAGCAAAATCGCCTGTCACATACCACCCTCCTGGCCTGGCTCATATTATATCCTGGAGGAAGACGCAGATGCTATTATAGCCCTGGCTCATACAAAATCTGTCTAGCCCCACTTCCAAAGAGCACCCTTACTTTATCTCTAATAGATGCTCTAGAACTCTAGCTGCAAAGACTACTGCAGAACTTCCTTCTCAGTGTCCCAATAAGCAATTTTAATTAATCTTAATTACCACTTCACTGAAACAATAGAAGCCATCTAGTGTGACCACCTCCTCTTTACAAAGCTTTGCCACTTTTGTTGCCAAACATATATGTTTTCCTATTCTCATCTTAATCTTTGGCCATTTCTTCTCTTTCTTCTTTGTCTTGTGGACATTCCTAAAGACTTAGTCATATGTACTTCTAGTCTTCTAGCTTTTCTCAAATGTATGTAGTAAATACATCCATTCCTGTGGAGTCAACAGTCACTTTTGTGCACATGAGTTAAAGTCAGTATCTTTGGCTTTCTTCTCTTTTACAAGCTGCAGTTTTTCATATCCAGCTGCCCTCTGGACATTTCGAGATTACTCTGTGTTGTTTAGAACATCGTGTAGAAAAACAAAAGATGCATTACCCCTTTCTTTGAAAGTGTATTATTTTTTCCAGTGCCACTATAACAAATTTAGCAGATTAAAACAACATAATTATATTAGCTCACAGTTTTGCAGGTAAGAAAGGCAACACAGCATGGTTAGATTCTCTGCTTGGAGTCTTAGCAAACTATAATCAACATATCTGCTGGGCTGTGGTTCTCATCTGGGGCTTGCGAGCCTCTTTCAATCTCACTGGGTGGAATCATTGTTTTCTTCTCAGGCTTTCTATGTGACCCTTTTTATGTAGAGCTCATCTCATGCTTCCAATCTCTCTGACGTCCTTTTCTGCTCTTAAAGATTCATTTGCTTACATTAGCCCTAACTGGATAATCCAGGATAATCTCCTTATTTTAAGATCAATTTATTAGTAATGTTAATATTAAAACATTGCCATTAAAAATAATGGCAAAAAGTGCAATTACTTTTGCACCAACCTAATACAGTTTCAGAGTCCCTTTTGCCATACGAAGTAATGCACTCACAATCCTGAAGAGCAGAATGTGGTGGAATATGATTGGGGGGGTCATAATTTTTCCTAAAAAAACATTACTGAAGACACATCTGCCATAGAAGACCAGAGCTGAAAAAAATATTAGGGACCATCTTGTCCAATCTATTTTCTAGGTTAGGAAAATTGAGATCCAGTTAGTAAATAGACATCCCAAGGTTACCTGCCTTGGGATGACAACATTGTTCCTCTTTTCGCTGCTTCTCATGTGCAGCACTTGCCGTACTTTCATTTATTCTCATTAATTTCATTTCTTAAATATCTTGCCATTTTTATTTATCCTGTTGAAATTATATTTAATCATGAGTCTTCCATCTATTATACCAACTATGCAACTAAGATTCAAGTTTTCATTGACTAAAAGTGCTAATAAAAATCTTAACAAAAGATAATAAAAATATTCATGGAGATCTGAATGAAGCAACTAGAAGGAAATTAGAAGGCAGCATGTGAATAGTAGTACCTATGTACATATACTTACACATACAGTTACATACACAAAGAGAATGTAGAGTGAAGAGTGTTTAGTTGACATAAAGTGAGTCTTAAACGTCTCCCTTGAGATGAGTTACGAAGGAAGATAAAAATACATTGGGAGGAAGTAAATAATGTGTTACTGTGAATGGAGAAGGCACAGATGTGTAAACTGATTAAGTCAAGTGAATGAAACAGATTGGATTTTCTTTTCTGGAATGGAATCCCCCTTTTGAGAAATGATGGGTAAAGTTGACTAGATAAGAAGGAATCATTTTCTGGAAGGCTTTAGATCTCAGTCCGGAGGAAAGCACATAGATTGGTTTTTGGAAAAGTAGGCTGAACAGTATATTCTGGTTGGCCATTTGTCAGTCATGTGTAACAAGGAGAGAGACTCCAGTGAGAACAAACCAGGAAGTGGTTGCAGAATTCCAGATTTAAATTACGAAATGTGGGAGGGCAGTAGTAATGAAAGAGAATGGGAAATCAGGGAAACAAGAGGAATGAGAAAAAAGGTTTTGTTGACTGAATGAGGTGCATATATGAAAGCAAGTAGTTCAAGTAAGTACAGGATTTTCAGTCTGGAAGATCTGGGACATGTATGTGACAACACCAGACATGGGGAAGTTAGAAAGTTTTCTTATCTATGGGACCTCGTTCTAAGGCTGACATACACAAAATAGAAGGACTATAATAAATGTAGGCAATTACACAAGTTATCACTCCTACTCTGTTTTCATTTTATTTCCCATAAGAAGATTGTTATTTATTTTATAATTGGGAGGTCATTAGGCTGAGATGGCTCCAGCATCTTGACTTCCTACACAAGCAAACTGAAGCCCGATAGAAACAATAAAAAATACCTAAAGCTGGCCCAGTCAGAAACCACCAACAAACTGCCACCCAGAGACTTTCCATTCTAGCCAATCAAACTATTTTCTTTGGCTTGCTTCTACAAACACCTACAAGTTTTCTCCCACTTCCTCCTCCCCCAGTGAAATGCTGAACCATGTGCAGTCGGATGATGCTCAATTCATGAATTGCTGAATGTTCAAATAAACTCACTAAACGTTTAATGTGCCTAAGTTTACCTTTCAACAAGACCAATTGTTGATTAAAAAAAAAAAAAATCCTTAAAGGATGAAATAATTATCTGACTTTGTTGTGTGTGAGGAGGTTTTTAATATAGATGAAATTAATGCTTGAAAAACTTTGTGGAAAAAAGACCGGAAACTAAGACCTACCTTTCTAGATGTCTTGCTAAATTTTAATTTGTGGACATTTTTTTTTTCTTAAATTCTTTTCTTATGGCTGCCCTGAAACTCTCACGTTCTTATTCCAAGCAATGCCTATGCTTTTCTTGTTAATATCACCTGCATTTCCATGGGATTGACCAGGATGTTGGGATAAACTGACTTCATCCATTGTTTTTAGTAATTTGCCAAAAGCTGCAAAAGTGCAAATGGCTGGAGATAAAAATGTTCCTGAGGTACATTTTATCAGGTACAGGTGAATGGGAATGTACCCATTCACCTGTTTATTGTAATATACTAGTCAATTGGCCTCTGGTTTTTTTTTTTATTATTATACTTTAAGTTCTAGGGTACATGTGCATAACGTGCAGGTTTGTTACATATGTATACTTGTGCCGTGTTGGTATGCTGCACCCATCAACTCGTCAGCACCCATCAACTCGTCATTTACATCAGGTATAACTCCCAATGCCATCCCTCCCCCCTCCCCCCTCCCCATGATAGGCCCAGGCATGTGATGTTTCCCTTCCTGAGTCCAAGTGATCTCATTGTTTAGTTCTCACCTATGAGTGAGAATATGCGGCGTTTGGTTTCTGTTCAACTTTTTAATTTCTTATTTGAAGCAAGTAATCTGGCTACGTACCTGCTTTGTTTCAGGGGAGATCTTTGACTGTGAGACAATCGGAAGTTGCCCTCAAAGTACGCTTTTCCCTGGCTTTTGTTTTCTAAAAGCCAGAGAAGTTTGGAATAAACAACTTAGGGGAAAAAAGCTAAAAAGTAGGAGATATGTATAACATGCAGTTCTTTTAATTTATGTAGAGGTCGATGTGAATTTAGGAGTAGGTATGATGGTTTTAGGTTTTTAATATAGATGAAATTAATGCTTGAAAAGCTTTATAGAAAAATAAATTTTTTTTTTTCAAAAAAGCCAAAAATAATTTCTCTTGTGTGGTCAAAAATTACTCTTGCCCAGATGACTTAAATAAATATCTCCAGCTTTGTTCTCTCATGCAGTCTCCAGTCCTTCACATCCAGCTGCCCACTACACAATTCATTCTCCTTCTCCTCCTTTTCCTCCTCCTCCTCCTTCATTTTTTTGTAGACATCTTTGACCAAGTTTCAGAAGTATATTTCTATTCCTGACTTGCTATATTATTTTTTATAATGGAATGTTTAATTTGATCATAATGCTGTTACTGTGTTTATTGAGGTAATCACATATTTGTCCTTTTGTCCTTTTGTCTGTATGAAGTAAATTAAATTACAGATTTTTCTGATAATGTATTACCCCTTGATACCTGATATAAAGTCAACCAGGTGCTGGTGCATTATGTTTTTCAACATTTATGCATTTTTTAAATTAGTGTCTTGTTTAGGATATTCGTCTCTACATTTATTACTGAGATTGTTTTAGACGTTTCCTTTCTAATGTGCTTGGTTTTGGTTTCTGTGTTATTCTAGTCTTATAAAATCAGGCAAGTTTTCTCTATTTCTACTCACTGGAAATACTTTTCATAATGTTAGAATGACTTCTTAAAAGTTTGATAGAACCTTCTATGGAATTGTCTAAGCTAAATCTTTTCTTTATAGAAATATTTTTAACTGCTGAGTCTAATTTTTAATGATTGATAATAAAAGTATCATACTCCTGTAGTTCTTCTTAAATCAGTTTTGACATGTTGTGTTGTAAAGGATGTGTCCATTCTTCTTAAATTTTCAAATTTACTGAACATGAACTTGTTTATATACTTTTGTTATAATTGTAATCCCTTTATGTCTACTTTATCCTTTTTCTCTCTCTTTCTCTTTTGGCAAGGTCTACCTCTGTTGCCCAGGCTGGAGAGCAGTGGCACCATCTTGGCTCACTGCAACCTCCACCTCCTGGGTTCAGTGATTCTTATACCTCAGCCTCCTGAGTAGCTGGGATTATAGTCACACTCCACCACGCCTGGCAAATTTTTGTATTTTTCATAGAAATAGGGTTTCAACATGTTGGCCAGACTGGTCTCAAACTCCTGGTCAGAAGTAACCCACCTGCCTCAGTTCCCAAAGTGCTGGGATTACAGGTGTGAGCCACTGCACCCAGCCAATTTTATCTATTTTTATTGGTTCTGACAAGTTTCTATTTGTTAGCCCTTTCACAGTAATATATTCTACCTTTATTGGTTTTTGTTTGTTTTGTTTTGTTTTGTTTTTTGTTTTTGTTTTTGTTTTGAGATGGAGTCTCACTCTGTCACCCAGGCTGGAGTGCAGTGGCACGATCTCGGCTCACTGCAAACTCTGCCTCCTGGGTTCACTCCATTCTCCTGCCTCAGTCTCCCAAGTAGCTGGGACTACAGGTGCCTGCCACCACGCTGGGCTAATTTTTTTGTATTTTTAGTAGAGGCAGAGTTTCACCATGTTAGCCAGGATGGTCTCAATCTCCTGACCCTGTGATCCGCCCACCTCAGCCTCCCAAAGTGCTGGGATTGCAGGTATGAGCCACCGCACCCTGCCTGTTTTTATTTTATCTTAATTCTTACTTTGTTAATTTATTCTACTGTGTTTTAAAATATATTTTCTTACTATTCTCTTTGGGTTTATTCTGATGTTGTTTTATACATTTGTGAAGAGAAGTTAGCTCACATTTTTAAAGAATTTCCTTATAATTTTATGTGGAATGTAGTTGTATTATAGTCAGCAGGTCTATCCACATGTCTGGTTTTCCAGACTGTCCAAATGGAAGAATTCTTAGAAATAAATTTCTCAAGCAATGAAGGCAAAAGAGCCGCTGTATTCTAGGTACTCTGACCACACCTGAAGTATCACATTTAGTCGTGTATATAGTTTGAAACAGACATTAATAAATGTAAGATGTATACTCTTAAAAGTAAACAGGGTGGTGGGATATCTGAAATTCATGACATATGAGGAAATATTAAAATCACTGTTGATATTGGACCTAAAATTAGAATTGGGGGTAGGGTTGGGGATAGAAAATCTTCAAGTTTTTGAAGCTCTGTAGAACGAGAGATTGAATAATTATTATTATTATTATTATTAGCTTCTATATGACCGAAAAAAGTTTATCTGAAAATGTTTAGAAACTAGATTGTGATCCAAGAATCATATAACCACTAATAAGCTCCCTGGTGGCAGAAAATTTATTGTTACAGGAGTTGTTCAGAGTCTGGCCCATTATGTAACTGAATATTGTGGTGGAATATCATGAATCATTTAAAAAGTCAAATGTGATAACTCTAAGGTCCCTTCCCAAATTTGGAACTTTATGATTTCAAGCTTAATGATCATTGAAAAGAGATCCTGTATCTCTTTTAGCTTTTGTTTTGACCATATTATCTAAAACATCTTAAATGAGTACTGTGAATACTAAAAATGAATTACTGAATGAATAAATCTGCCATGACAGCAGCAAATATGTTATGAATGGTGTTTTGCCTTTTCTGCCTTGTCTATAATTAATGCAGCTATGCGCCTTAAAAGAGGTGTGTGTGTGCGTGCGCGCGCGCGCGCGTGCATGCACATACATGTGTGTAGTAGACAGGTGGGAGAAGATAATCTGTTAAAATTCAAGCACCGGAAGTGATTTCTTATTCAGGGTAAGTAAAATCCTCCAATGCCTCAATTCAATGACACTTTGGGAATATTTTATGGATCAGGTTTCATCACCTGTTAGCCATTGGACTGAAAGACTGAGCTACTTTTGATGGATGGCCCTTCTGAGTCTGTTTTTAAAAGAGTACCATTGGCTCACCCCTTCTTAACTACTCCATTTATGTGGCATTCTGATAATTTTCCTTCTGCTGGTTCCTGAGTCAGTGTAGGACATCTGCTTTCTTCAGTAAACTTTTGTCTGCCTTCCTATTTTGGCTGTAAATTATTTACAGGAACTATGAGTCTGCCCGTTTTTCAGCTTGTGGACGTCTATTAGATAATTGTATCTTGTGGCCCCTAATTTCAGTCATCATCATCTCATCCCTGGATTACTGCAGTAGCCTCCTAACTAGTCTCTCTGCTTCCAGTTGTGTCCTTCTCACCTTCAATCGAATTTCTATTCTACCTCCCAGTGATCTTTCAACAACAAAAATGTTGATGGCGCAACTTCCCCATTTACCCTGCTGCAATGGTTGTGCATTACCTAATACAGCCCAAAGTCCTGAGCACACCCTAAGGGAGGCTGCGACCATTCCTCTGCACCCTGCCTTCCTCCCCTGTGTCCTTTCTCACCATTCCCCCACCACAACAGGCTCTAAGATTGTCAGGAGATATTTTACAGTTTTAAAATCTTTTACTTTTCTAGTCACAGTGTTAAATTCTGAGAAATCTTTTGGCTCTTTGATTATTCTTTTTTCATAGCAGCATATCTCTGTTTTGTTGACGCAATATCTCTGGAATCTGGTTGAAGACAATTGTTTTACATTTCCTTTTCATAATAAGTCTTTTTACCCCTATTGTATTGTTTTTCTTCTTTATTCTTTTTTGCTTGTTTATTTTTTATTGATATGTAATAGTTACACATATTTTAAGGGTACTTGTGAAACTTTCATACATGTATACAATGCGTAATGATCAAATAGGTAATTAGGCTATGCATCACCTCACACATTTTTCTTTATGTTGGGAATATTATAATTCTCCTATTTTAGCTATTTTGATATATGGAATAAATTATTATTAACTATAATTTCCCTGTTATCCTGTCAAGTATTGGAACTTATTCCTTTTACACAACTGTATTTTTGTACCGCTTAACCAACTTCTCTTTACCCTCCTTCCCACTTCCCTTCCTGCCACTGGTAACCACTGTTCTGCTCTCTACCTCCATGAATGGTCTTCAGTTGTTGGTAGTGATTCTTCTCTTGGTTTCTATCGAGGTCTTTGCACAAACTGTTCACGGAACTCACACTGGTGATGCCAATTGAGTCTGGTTTAGCAAAAAAAAAAAAAAAAAAAAAAAAAAGCTTTGCCACAGGAGAGAATGTTGTAGACATGCATGACAAGGGTGAATCCTAGGCAACAAAGATTCTTTGTTAAATGATCTTAATCTCAGCTCCAGGCCACCATCCTGCCAGGTTGGTCAGAATTCTATCAGTATCTCAGTCATTCTGCTGACTCATTTTCCTGATTACCTTATACTGAATAATATATTCTCTATATTTCTACAAAAATAGTTTTACTGGATGTCTAATATAGTTAAAGCATTACTGTTTCAGATATTCTAATAGCTACATATTGTCAGTAAAATGAAATAAATGGTAGACTTTCAGTTTTTCTCCCAATAGCTGTCTTTTCTTTGTTCCTGTACTATTAGTTACTTATCTTCAAAGTATATTTTCTAGCCTGCCTTGAAGCTAGATCTGCCCCTTTGACCAAACTCAAGGCAGTGGGATGATAAATGGAAATGGTGTGTATAAGTCAAGGTCATTCCAAGTACAGAGATATTGCTCTGTAATCTGCCCCATGCTTCCTTCTCTATTCTTATATCTTGCCCTTCCTGAAATTTCACACTTTAATAATATCAAGTGAGTTGTGTTGTGTTGTTTCCTTGCTACTCTATGCTTATCAACTTTTACTCTTTTTGCTCAGCTGATATAAAATACTCTTTGTCTCATTCTTTTTCTTCTACTTTTAGAGCTTTATTTCCTCTAAGAAGTTTTTTATTTTATTATTTTTATTTTTTTGTCTTCTTCGTTTACATTTGCTCTGGTCTGGGTGAAATACTACCCCTGTGATCTCCCCCCATACCAGATATATTGATATTTCTTATTTATATATCTAGTTTTTCAGTTAGGCTAAAATTATTCAGGTTGAGCAAAATCCTCCAATGTCTCAATTCAATGACACCCTTGAGGCTAGAAGTTCCTCAAGAAAGCTACTGTGTTGTATCCATACCTGTAACTTTAATACCTACCAAGTTACTTGGCACATAGTCCATATTAAACTGAACTGCTTCTTTTATTGACTCTGGTAGTGCAAATGTTCAGGTGGCAGAGGGCCTGGGAGCATTATGATTGGTTAAATACATGTGGCAAGGAGCTGTGGAGAATGACACCCTTCAAGAGGATATCAAGAGTAAATCTTTTTCCATTATAAAGAAAAATATCTTGGTTATGTGTTTCCATTTCTCTCTGCACTTGGCCCTCCAGGTGCATTCTATCATTCACATTTCTTGTTGTTTCCTCTTGTTCTTTGTCCACATTCTCTTACTTTATTCTTCCTTTTGCAGAACATGCTGCCTTCACACTTCAAACTTGGATAGTTGAGGTTTGCTTTTTTTTTTTTTTTTTTTTTTTTTTATTTTTGAGACGGAGTCTCGCTCTGTCGCCCAGGCTGGAGTGCAGTGGCCGGATCTCAGTTCACTGCAAGCTCCACCTCCCAGGTTTACACCATTCTCCTGCCTCAGCCTCCCAAGTAGCTGGGACTATAGGCGCCCACCACCTCGCCCGGCTAGTTTTTTGTATTTTTTAGTAGAGACGGGGTTTCATCGTGTTAGCCAGGATGGTCTCGATCTCCTGACCTTATGATCCGCCCGTCTCGGCCTCCCAAAGTGCTGGGATTACAGGCTTGAGCCACCGCGCCCGGCCTCTAGAGGTTTGCTTTTTATCACTATTTCATGAAGTGTCACAGTTCCATTGGGTCAGAGAAAGCAACATAATTCTAATGTTATTTGCCTTAAGTCCAGAGGATTGATAGGATTGGTTAGGTGACATTTTGTTGAAGACAGAGGAGAAGAAATGTTTGGGGGAAAAAATTCCTGATATGGCATAATATCATAACATCCTGTCATAATTGCCAAATGATAATTGTCACTTGCTTTTATATCAGATATTTAATTAATCAAAATTTCTGGTTAAGTGCCTCCGATTATTAATAATCCATCAGTTATCCTGCACAGGGTTAAGATTAGCATCCAAGGATTTTCCACCATACTTCCTTCCAGAGGAAATGGAATTGTAAGTCGTAGTATTTTAGCTCTTCAAATTTGGCTGATGGTTTTATTGCTGGTTATGCTATCTTCAGTAGTTTGGGGATCTAAAGCATATCTTTATCTTCACACAACAGAGACTGCATAAATCTAACTTTTCTATATACAGATTTTACAATAAAATTATTAATTTATGCAACATTTACTTATTGAGAAACTGCTAAATGTATACTTTGACTTATTGCGTAAGTTCTTACTACTTTTTCCCTGCCTTGTGTTTTTATTATTTTTTTAAAATTCTTGTCTGACAGTCTGCAGCTGTCCTCAGAGTCGCTGGTAAACTCCAGATCTGTGTCTCTCTCTCTCTCTCTCTCTCTCTCTCTCTTTTTGTTTTTCTCTTCTCACAATGAAGTCTTGGTTATTTAACTTGATATCCTCAGCTCTAACTTGCTCAGAAGTTATTGCCCTGGCCAGGCTTTGGGGCACACTAGTTGCCTTAGTGATGAATGCAGAAGCTTATTCCTTCCATCCAAGGTTTGAGTTATATTTTAGGGTTGAAGGTTTGCCTTTCAAAGAACAAGTCCTAACAGGGCTTCTAATGCCTACAAGTCTCTAAAGCTATGAAGAACATTGCCCTCTTTCCTGCATGCATTGAGATAAAACTCCTTTCTCTTCTTTTACTCCATTGCCTTCCCTCTTCTGTGGATGTGTAATGATTGCTGGAGTGCTGGGAATTCATGCTAATAATGAGTTCTCAAGAGCGACTTTTCCTTTTTTTTTCTCCTTTCCTTCTATTTTTTTTTCCTCGAGTATCTAGCTCTGAAAAGAATAATTTATCAAATCATTTTTATTCAACTTTGGAGGAACAAGAAAGAGGAATGGGGAGAGAGAAGCCCTTTTGTGATTTAATTGCTTACAGTGTATGTGTGAGGCTCTCGCTCAGCTTATCAAAGCTCACACAGCTGAGGCCCCGAGCTCACTGCTTGGTGTTGCCTCGACAGAGTGGCTGGCCTCCACTGATGGACCAGATAATGCCTCAGCTATCTGATGGCTTTAGTGCTTAGGAGGTTAATTCAACTGATGAATTGGAAAATTGGGAAGGGTAGGAGGAAGGGAATAGGGGCTGCTTCCCAGGGTCTTTAGAATCATTAACATTTTGTAAAAATTAAGGATTATTTCTCCCTTTTTCCTTTTTAGGACTTAATAAGTTTTAATATTTAAGGAAAAAAGTAATTTATTCCTTAGTATTAAGATGATAATAATGTGAATTAGAGTATATTGCTTGATTTACCATTATTGTTTTCTAATATCTGGGAAAATTTCTGCAAAATAAGCCTCTTTGAGGAAGCTAGACATCCACGGAAAACTTAAAGTTACAGAAGAAAAGGCTGAGATACAATTAAGTATTCCAATTAAGGCATAATAGGGTATTCTAAGATGATGGTGACAACATGGTCACACTTTTTAAAAAAGCAGAATAGGATGCTATATAGTAAAGTATACTGCAAGAGAAACGGGTGGGCAATTAAAAACTATGAAAACAAGTGGAATATAAAAATGGTTTGGGAGCAGCTTATGGAATCACTAGCAACGGAAGGACTGAAAAAGTGATATTTTAAAAAGTATATTTTATAGGTGCAAGTGGTCAAAATTAGCTAGTACCTTTTTTTTTTTTTTTTCCAAGATCTTACGTTATCTTCAGGAACCACAAAATTTCTCTTTGGAGATATTTATATGACTGGGCTGGGAAAAACAGAGAAAAGGCATACGCTTGTCCACGTGCAGTTCTCTCTTTGTGCTCCACAACACGTTTGTCTTCTTTCATGGTGGTTAAGAGCATTAACTTTGAAGCCAAGCAATCCAGGGTCATATCCTGGTTCTACTGCTTTATAGCTGTGAGGACTTCACCATGTTGCCTAACCTCTCTGAGCTTTAAAGTTGTAGTCTGTAAAATTAGGATAATTATAATAATTGTATCACAGTGTCGTAATAAGAATGAGATGTGTTAATATTGCAGCTTTGTGGGAGTGGCACCTGGCACATAGTAAATCCTCTGTTATTGTCATAGTACAAAAGAGATAAGTTCTTCCTCAACCTAACTCATTTGTGATGCAGGTATTAGACCCCAAAAGTTTCTACCTTCTTGTGTAGGTGTGTTTCTGCTAACTCATCAGTATCAGTAGCACTAAGACTATAGAGTGTGATGATGGTGATCATTATTACAGTTATCTCTCCTTAGTGGTATAGACACATGAGTTAGGCCAAGCACAAGAAGGCAGGCCAGGTGATTATGGCGTTTAATAGAAAGTGCTTGGATATTGGGGTCCAACGGACCTGGCTGGGTTCAGTGTCAGCTTTTTCTTTGACTGTGAGTGATTCACTTAACCTTTTTGAGCCCCAGTTTTCTCAACTTAGAAAAACTATTTTGAGGCTAAGGAAGAAGTTGGTGATGATTAGAAATGCAGTCACAACCATAGTGGACTCCTTTATATAAAGAATCAGGCAATGCATGCTTATCACTGCAGAATCTGGTATTAATGGGTAACCATTAGGGGAAAGAGTTTTATCTGAAAGATTTTAAAAATAACATGCTTATAACATCTTTCAAATAAGATAATTTATAGGTGTTATTTCTGTCAGCCCACTTAATATATATTTCACATTTAAAAATCAAGAACTCTTTAGCTACTATTTCGACTAAATTGTTTAATTGGAGGCAGAATATGGGCTTATTGCTTGTCATTTATATCTGATAAAGAACCTGTGTTTCCTGGTTAATTCAATTTAAAATGAATTCCATCACTTTAAATATATTAGGAGAAGAGGAAAAAGCCTTTTTCTCATGAAAGCAACAATGGAGCAATCTATTATTAAATGTAGAAAATGATGCTAATGTAACCTGATGGCTGAGATTTCACAACAAAAAAATCACGAAATTCAGAGTTGCGTTTCCCACAGCAACCGGAACTCCTCTCCCCTTAAGCATATGTAACATTTCCTAATATCAAATATGTACTTACTCCTAAATTATTATATATGCACAATGAGGCCAAATTACAGTCACCATAGGTGGCAGAAATGTAAAATTTCTGATATCTGTGTACTCGAGAATTTAAGTTTTAGTGGTGTTTTTCTTTTCTTCTTCTTATTTGTATTTTACTTTATATTCATTGTTTAAGATCCTATTTTGATATACTGAAAATATTGTCACTATCTTCAACTTTGATTTTCTGCATATGATTTGATAAATGTGTCAGAAACATAACAGTAATTAATTCTATCTGTGCATGATTTGGCAACGTACTATGTGCAAGACCCAATTCTGTGCTCTTTAATTGAAGATTGCGCTCAGTGCTCAGGTCCCTCAGTTTGCAGCTTCCTACTTGGCCCTAAAAACCATCAAGCAAGACTGACTACATTTGGCACCACAGGTAACAGTTTTTGTTTGAAAGTAGTATTTAGAATGACTCTCCATAAAATTTGCTATTATTAATATGCACAACCCATGCCCTATCCAAATGTACTTATTTGATTAAGAAAGAAAAATACAACTAGCCCTTTTGTTATTAAATTTCTTAAGTATATACTTTTCAATCCTTCTAAACTTTCTTCAGTTCATGTAGTTAAAACACCAGAAAAAAAAAGAGATCTATAAAAAGCAGTATTCGTCATTATAAAAATCAAATTTAGTTTTTAAGGGTGTTATTTCAGATCAGCTATTTGGTACTAGATAGCAACCTACAGAGATGCCTGGCCTTAGTCTTTTGCTGTCAAGGGGCCTGGAGGGAAAGGAAGTTGCAAAAATAGCCAGGCATTTACAATTTTAAAATCTTACGGATCATTGGATTAAAAATTTTACTTCATGGAATTTGTCCAAACCATCTAATCAGACAAGAGCACCAAGATGTATGTGCAGAAATAAGCATCATAGCTAGACAGTAATATTAAAAAGAAAAGAGAGAAAAAAACTAACAAAATATTGAGGTATTAGCACTGATTGATGAAATACTGATATAACACCATGCTAAGCAGCACTTAACAATTATGATTTAGGTATATATTTATAATTTATCATGAGAAATGTTTCATAATACATTGTTAAATTGTTTTAAAAAATACAAATTTCAAAGCCTGAATAAACACTGTGATCTAATTTGGGAATATGGATATGTATGTAATTTTTATATATATATGTATATGCATATGTATATATGTATGTTTATATGTATAGAACATGAAAAAATGGTCAGGAAAGGTGTCCATAATGTTGACAATTATTATCTCTGAATGCTGGAATTTCAGATAATATTTATTTTTTATTATAATTTATCTGTAGAGTTTGAATTTGTTTCAATAATTATATATAACTTTAATTATCGAAAAATACATTAAAATACTTTAAAACTGTATATGTTTACATAGACACATAAATATGTATGCATAGATATATACGGCAATGTGATAGCTCTCGTTGTACTAGAGCAAACACACTGCAACCGCAGACTCTGACATGGTCAAAGCTCACACAATTCAACAGTTGAGGCTTTGCTTTCTGACCAGGTCATGAGAATATGTTAGTGTCAAGTAAAAAATATAATTTTACCTAAAGTGTCCTCACTTAGGTGGGGATTCAGGGATCATAGAGTTAAGGCCCAGATTTTCAAGATAAGTGACAGTTTTAGAAGAGGCCAAATAGAGAAGGACCTGGAAGTGCTGGGTATTTACTCACAGTTTGAGTTAAAGGGCACTGGGAGCATATGAGGTTGGGAAGATGCAGTGGTGGGTACTGCTCTCAAAGCAAATGTCATGAGTTAGAAATGAGCAGGGGAAATCATTTTAAAGGAACATGGATATGATGAGAAGTTAGTATAGATTTTAAGGACGTGTTTTGGATTGATTAGTAGGAAGAGTGGCTGTCAAAAGCATAGCCTTAGAATATAGTTCAGTCAGAATTTATTGAATGCTTATTTACCAAAAAGCCAGCCAAGCACTGAAGAAGATATTTAGCAATCAAGAGCAAGAAAAAGGAAGACAGCCTGATAGAATGAAGAGATAGTGTCTAATGAATAAGCGTTAAGCCCATGCTTAGAACACCAAGAAGCAAGACTGAGCCACCATGGCAGGAAATCTTCCATTGAAATTTTACACTCTTTCTTTCTTTTCTTCCCACTGCCATTACCCTAACCTGAGCTGTTGTATTCCTTTTTAACTCATTCGTGCAATTTTTTTGTGTATCTGTCATTTGTCAGAGACTGTGGCAAATATATGCATCATTCTGACAAATAATATCCAGTCCTGCCTTGGAAGGTTACAGTCTGCTGGGAGAGTTGGAGAAGAGAAAAGGAGGTCTTCAAGCATTATAAGTACAATGACATGAATAAATACAATGAGGCAACTAATTCAGACTTTTGCCTTGGAATAGGTGTTTTGATTTTTCTATCTTACTCCTTCAGTGGCTTCCTAATTTATAGACCTTGCCTCTTCTCCTTTTCAAGCATCTTAATGTTGATATTTGATTCAAAAGTTCTTAAAAATTAATTTTATTCTGTCACTTCCTTGTTCGTGAACTTAAATTAACTCTATATTCTCTTTTTTATACATTTTAAACAGTTAAGGTCCTTCTACAGTCTCACTGTTTTATATTTCTATTCAAACTCATAGTTCTTCATTCATTCAGTTAGGTGTTCGTGTTCCCCACCATTGAGGGGCTTTCAATTTGCAAGACAAATTATATATATATTCCCTGCTGTCTAAGAGCTCATGGCTCAACACAGGGTAGAAATATGTAAAAATGACTACAATAAATGTATAGTGCTGAGACTGAGTATGTATAGGAAGCAATAGAAATGAGCATTGTGAATTCCATCTGAGAAAATAACAATATAACTATTAGAAGAGGCAGATCTTGGGCTTGGTCTTAAAAGATGAGTTGGAGTTTGCAACTTGAAGAATGGTTTTCTTTGTTAAAGATGAACATACGTAAGAGCATTAATAAATAAACTTGTGATTTGGAAAAGAAGTTGACATTGAGATTGAGCTCAAAATAACAGAAAAATTAGGCTGTGGAGTTGTATAGAGGCTGAATCATAGCAAGGTCTCTTTATCACACCTATTAAATGTTTGTAGTCATGACCTTTACTGAATGGTTCTAAGAGACAAAGAGACATGACCAGATTTGGACTTTTGGAAGTATGGAATATAGACAGGATGTGTTAATCCATTCTCACACTGCTATAAAGGACTACCTGAGACTGGGTAATTTATAAAGGAAAGAGGTTTAATTGATTCACAGTTCCACATGGCTGGGGAGGCCTCAGGAAATTTACAATCATGACAGAAGGGGAAGCAAACACGTCCTTCTTCAAATGACAGCAGGAAGAAGAAGTGCAGAGCAAAGTGAGGGAAAAGCACCTTACAAAACCATCAGATCTTGTGAGAATTCACTCACTATCATGAGAACAGAATGGAAGCAACCATCCCCATGATTTAATTACCTCCCACCAGGTCCCTTCTATGATACATGGGGATTATGGGAACTACAATTCAAGATGAGATTTGGGTGGGACCCAGCCAAACCTATAATTTCACCCTTGGCCCCTCCCAAATATCATGTCCTCATATTTCAAAACACAATCATGACTTCTCAACAGTCTCCCAAAGTCTTAACTCATTCCAGCATTAATACAAAAGTCCAAGTCTAAAGTCTCATCTGAGACAAGGCAAGTCCCTTTGCCTGTGAGCCTGTAAAATCATAAGCAAGTTAGTTACTTTGAGATATAATGGTGTACACTCTTTGGGTAAATACACCTGTTCCAAATGGGAGAAATTGACCAAAACAAAGGGGCGACAGGTTCCATGCAAGTCAGAAATCCAATAAAGCCGTAATTATACCTTAAAGTTCAAAAATGATCTCCTCTGACTCCATGCCTCAAATCCTGGTCACACTGATGCAAGAGGTGGGCTCCCATGGCCTTCAGCAGCTCCACCCCTGTGGCTTTTCAGGGTATACCTTCCCTCCCGGCTGCCTTCACAGCTGGTGTTGAGTGTCAGCTTTTCCATGTGCATGGTGCAAGCTGTCAGTGGAGCTACTGACAGCTGGGGTCTGGAGGATGGTGGTCCTCTTTTCACAGCTCCACTAGACAGTGCCCTAGTGGGGACTCTGTGTAGGTGCCCCAACCCCACATTTCTGTTCTGCATTGCCCTAGCAGAGGTTCTCCATGAGGGCTCTACCCCTGCAGCAAACTTCTGCCTGGACCTCCAGGTGTTTCCATACATCCTCTGAAATCTATGCAGAGGTCCCCAAACCTCAATTCTTGACATCTGTGTACTCGCAGGCCCACCACATGGAAACTGCCAAGGCCTGGGAGATGCACCCTCTCAAGCAATGGACTGAGCTGTATGTTGGCCTCGTTTAGCCAAGTCTTAAGACTGCACATAGCAGGAGGGGAAAAAACCATTTTTCCCTCCTAGGCCTCTGAGTCTGTGATAGGAGGGACTACAGTAAGGATCTCTGACATGTCCTGGAGACATTTTCCACATTGTCTTGGTGATTAATCTTCAGCTTATTGTTACCTATGCAGATTGATTCAGGCAGCTTGAATTTCTCCCCAGAAAATGGGGTTTTCTTTTCTATCACATCATCAGGCTGCAAATTTTTCAAACATTTATGCTTTGTTTCCTCTTGAATGCTTTGCTGCTTAGAAATTTCTTCTGCCAGGTACCCTAAATCAGGTCTCTCAAGTTCAAAATCCCACAAATCTCTGGGGCAAAGGAAAATGCTGCCAGTCTCTTTGCATAGCAAAAGTGATCTTTACTGCAGTTTCCAACAAATTCTCCATCTCTATCTGAGACCACCTCAGCCCAGACTTCATTGTCCATGTCGCTATCAACGTTTTGGTCAAAGCAATTCAACAAGTGTCTAGAAAGTTCTAAACTTTCTTAAATTTTCCTGTCTTCTTCTGAGCCCTCCAGGCTGTTCCAACCTCTATCTGTCACCCAGTTCCAAAGTGACTTTCACATTTTCAGGTATCGCAGCCACTCTCTGTGGTACCAATTTACTGTATTATTCCATTCTGACGCTGCTATATGGACTACCTGAAACTGGGTAATTTATAAGGGAAAGAGGTTTAATTGACTCACCATTCTGCATGCCTGCGGAGGGCACAGGAATTTATAATCATGTCAGAAAGGGAAGTAAACATGTCTTTACATGACAGCAGGAATTATATGTGCACAGCAAAGGGGTGGGAGTGGAAAACCCCTGATAAAACCATCCAGTCTCCTGAGAACTCACTCACTCTCATGAGAATAGCATAGAGGTAACTGCCCCCGTGATTCAATTACCTCCCACTGGGTCCCTGTCACAACATGTGGGGATTATGGAACTACAATTCAAGATGAGATTTGGGTGAGGACACAGCCAAACAATATCACAGGGATACCAATTAAGAAGCTATTGTAGGGCCTGGCACGGTGGCTCATGCCTGTAATCCCAGCAATTTGGGAGACTGAGGCAGGTGGATCACCTGACTTTGGGAGTTCGAGACTGGCCTGGCCAACATGGTGAAACTCCATCTCTACTAAAAATACAAAAATTAGCCAGGTGTGGTAGTGGGCACCTGTAATCCCAGTTACTCGGGAGGCTGAGACAGGAGAATCTCTTGAACCCAGGAGGTGGAAGTTGCAGTGAGCCGAGATTATGCCACTGCACTCTGGCCTGGGCAACAGAGCAAAACTGTCACAAAAAAAGAGAGGCTACTGTACTCCTCTGAACAAGGTTCTCTCAACAAGGGCACTAAGGCACATTAGAGAAGGGAGAGGACTAATGCAAGAGTAGGTAAAGATCTTCTAACAAGAATTTGTGGCATAACTTCAAAATGTTTCACTTGGTGTCTGGATGGATGCTTGATATTCATCACAGAGGAGATTATATGAGATTATAGGAGGTAAACTAGGTGATGTGAAGATGTTAGAAGGCAAGATAATGAATTCAGTCTTGAGTTCACTGAGTTTGAGATATTTGAGGGTGATTCAAGCAGGCAATGGAATATATGGATTTTAAACCTGGGAAAGAGATCTTTAGGGCTAGTGAAAAAAAAAAATGGAAATAATCCAGAAATGGCAGTTGAAATTATGAGAGTAGACCCATTTATTCAACAAATACTTACTGGAAACTAATTATATACCATGGAATCTCCTAAATGCTGAGGATTTAGAGGTGAATAAAATACAAAACACTTGTAACCACTTCTGGAACTTGCATTTTTGCAGGGAGGAGGTAGATAATAAACAAACGGGTAAAATGTATAAAATAATCAGCTGGTGATAAGTAGGCATGGAAACAGGCACACAGAGTACAGGGGTAATAATCAAGGAAAGGTTTGCAATTATTAAAAGAGTGGTCAAGGAGGGCCTTCTGAGAGGGTGGTATTTATGCAAAGGCAAAGTGAGCAACATTAGCTGCTATAGCCATGGGAAAGGCGAAGTTGAAAATAGGAACAAAGAGAAAGATAATGATAATGTAAGTTTTCAAATCTTTTTTGAATTTAAAAATGGGTTCAAAAAATTTTAATGTAGTTATAAAATATAGTTGATATAAATTTAAAATGTCAACTGGAAAACATTTTAATACTTTAAGTATAAAATATAGATTAACCACTGAAATAATGTAAATTATCAGAAATATAGACATTTAAGCAATGAGAAAGTATATTCAAAGTTGAGGTGTTTTAAGAAATCACTCGAGCATGCAGTTGCTATCTATATATCTAAATATATATCTTTCTGTCTGTATATGTCCTTAAGTAACTGTAGATAATCACTTTAAATTCATACTCTCAGTCTTAAAAAAACTCTACAATAACCCTTCATTATGCTCAAGTTGTACTTTGGATATTATAAGAGCTGAGATGAAAAGATCATAAAAGAAATGCCTAGAAACTTGTAAAGCATACTATTTCCAACACCTTAATGGTTTCTTTGTGCTTATTTTTCAAGAACTTCATTCATTATACATTTTTTAATTTACTAACATTTCTGCAGACACTGTTTAATATTTTTTTTCTGGTAACAAAAAAAACCATCAAATTTTGGTTATTTGTGAATAATTTCCATAGAGCTTGAAGAAAGCAGTAACATTTTTCTATTTATTTATCTTTTTTTTCATGTACCTTACTAGAACCATAAGACTCTGAATGCTTAGTAAGGCATTATTTTAATATGTCCAAATATATCCTGTCATAAACAGACAAACTGAATTTCTCAATGTAAGAGAAGTTTGTCCAGATATCTTTGTATTTCTTGTCTTAAAGCATTCATTACATGTTATTCACTCCTTCTAACTGCATTCTTCTCTTACGAACATCTAGATATTTATTTTTTAATTTGGTGTCCCAATTTCCTTTAGGTACTTGTTATCAATGCACAGCAGTTGAGTATGTGCATGATTTTGAATGTCTCATTCATTCTCATAAATTGAAGATATTAGCTGCTCATTGTCTTTATTACCTCCACAGACAGTGCCAGATAGTCCCAAATTGGTTCATGCCAACTGTGTTAGCTAAAGCTCAGCACTTTTCTACCCATTTATGCTCTTCATCTATAGGACTGCCATTATTATGGAAGTTCAGAAATCTCAAATTGTCTATTCAGGCAGATGTAAATCTTTTACTTTGGTGGATTATTTGTGTGTGTATCTCAGTTATTGTCGTTCATGATTTCAAGACAAAACAAAACTCTCAAATACTTGTTTGAAGTTGTCCTTACGTTTGATATAAATTCTCTTTTGTTATATCTCTCCCTCCTCCCCTCTCTTTTTCTCTCTTTCACATAGAACTTATTTTTTGCTCTCTACTTAGTGGAAATGGACAATTGGACACAATTACATAGCAGCCAGCTTTGCAGGCATGACTAAATCTATTCATTGTATTTCTGGAGTATAGGAAAAAGATTTTAAAAATAACTTTTTCATTCTTCCCTTTTAGCTTTTCCCTGCAGCTGAACTCTGGATTATTATCTATGTGGGATTTATATCTGTATTTTTCCAGTGCACATTGGGCATAGTATCTTGCTATCAGGCTATATTAGAAGTATGCTCCTGGAATCCACGAAACGAGTCCATTGTGGGCCATGACTTGAGTTACACTGCACATAGTTCTTAAGCTATATTATTAGCCACACCAGTGCTACCTTTCGGTGGTGTGGAAAAATCAAGTGTTAACTATATTTGCTTTTGAATATTGTTATCGTAAATCTCTCCACATTCATATCTTCCCAAATACTATAGAGTATTTATTTGCCAAGGTAATTGTGGTTCTACCCTTTTTTGAAGACTGCTTGACTTTAGACAAGAAGGAACCAAAGACAGTAGCCTGTAAGCTCAGTATTAACTACACCATAAATGCACAACAAATATCTCACAAAGATACAGTAATTATACAACAAATACCTCTTTGCTAAGCAATGAATTACAGAGCCCAATATCCTGTAATTACAAACCATTTATATATCTGTTTAAATTACTGTGGATGCCACTTAGCATAATCATTTTGGTGATTAATCAAACATTATGTGTGGTATGGAATGCTTCAGAGTTCACAGGTGTGCATGTTTTTCAAATGCTTGCCCTAAAATATCAAACTGCAAAGTTGCTGTCATTTCATTTTCCCCAGATTTTACAAAAAACTCCTATAACTCCAAATTTTTCTTTAACTACCATGGCTTTGTGTTTGCTTTGAAGAAATTTAGGAATATTACATCCAGGTTTTAATGATTAAAAAGTCATGTTTTAATAGCTACAATTTTCAGAACTCTAACATGCTCACACTTCAAGGGGTTAAACCAACAATAACCTAATCTCACCAAGGATTTGTTTGGAGAGAAGCTTCAGTGGCACATTCAGCTTCTGTCCTTCTGAGTGAGACCTTTAACAGCATAGTCATGGAACATTCAAGGAATTGGGCCAAGCGCCTACCAAGGTGTTCCTTGGGCAAGGTACAGATCTTTCCTAAGGCTGTGAATGACAAGGATTTGTCCAGGACTACTGGTCTGAGCTCTTACATTTTTGGCTGCCAAAGGCTTTAGTTTAATCTTCCTGGCAACAGTAAATAAGGGTCAAATCGGATTATTCTAAGCCAATATGAGAATAATTTGAGAACAATAGTTGGCTAGGGAGAGAACGTCATGCAACTGACTTACAGTAAATTATGCAGAGCCTCGCCTTGGAAGGAATAATTTGATCACAAAACCTGCAGGTAACAATTATTACCGATTGCAGCAGGCCCCTCTCAGCATCTCATACGGAAGCCAACTTAGGCAATAAGCTACCTGATCTCCTCTGCACATGTTCTAAATATTTGTATCTGCAGATGTTTATACTATACAGAAACATTTACCGAACATGTATCATGAGGCAGGACCTATTCTAAGTGTTTTACTGATATCAACTCAGTTGATTTTCACAATAACCCCATGAGATACCTAACTATCATTACCCCATTTCATAGATGAGGAAACTGAGCATTGAGCTTTAAAGTCACTGTCTCATGGCTACTGGTGGGAGAGCTGGCTTCTCAATCAAGGTAGCCTGGCTTCCAAGTTTGTGCTTCTAAACACCATGCTACAGAAGCCACCCATTAGAGTCTAAAGTGAGTCGTGGTTGAAGTTGTACTACTAATTTTAATAGTACATTGAATCTTAACTACATTTAATCTCAGAAGTCATATTCTTCCCACCAGAGCTTTTGCACATCTCTCATTTGTGCAACGAAGAGAGTCTACAAGCTCTCAAATTTTATGACATAGTGATTTGAACATGACTGACACTGTTGTGTGCTGTGACAGTGCAGATCAGGGAATAAAGCACTGGCAGCACAACTCATTGGTAATTTACTGTCTAGGCTCTCAGGTAATTTACTGGCAGTGTAACTTTCTACATTTGCCTCTATCAATTGTTTGTTCTTTTTGTCTTGTTCTTCGTTTCCTTCTTTTTCTTCTTGCCTTTTTTTTTTTTTTTTTTTTTTTAATGATCAAAAAAAAAAAAAAAAAAAAAAAAGAACACCATTGGCCTTATGCTTGGTAAAAACTAGACAGATGAACTCCTGGTATTAGGAATTTTATTCCCCAGACTTCAAGAGGTATAAATCCTAAACTGGAAAGTAACAAACTATTTTACTAAGACTGAAAGGAGAGGTAAATTGTGAGGGTCGAGGCGCTAGATAGAAAAGTTTAAAAAATATGGGAGGCCGAGACAGGTGGATCAGGTCAGGAGATCGAGACCATCCTGGCTAACGGTGAAACCCCGTCTCTACTAAAAATACAAAAAACTAGCCGGGCGAGGTGGCGGGCGCCTGTAGTCCCAGCTACTCGGGAGGCTGAGGCAGGAGAATGGCGTAAACCCGGGAGGCGGAGCTTGCGGTGAGCTGAGATCCGGCCACTGCACTCCAGCCTGGGCGACAGAGCAAGACTCCGTCTCAAAAAAAAAAAAAGAGAAAAGAAAAGTTTAAAAAATAAAGACATTCATTAACACTAGGTAAATGAAAATATTCTTTTTCCAAATGAATTTGCTCTTACAGGTCCGCTTTTGGCAAGTGTATTAATAAAGCATGTTTGATTTTAGAAACGTAAACATATTTATTGAGTCACAGTAGACTAGCTTTATTTAAGGCAGGGGTGGCTAGTATACAGGTATGCTCATAAAAGCAGAGGAATAAGCAATTTTGAAAGGAATTTAGTTATTTGAAAAGTGGAGAATTGGGAAGCATGGGAAATTTGAAAAGAGACATTGGAGTTATTTTGTTATTATTGAGATAGCAAGAAAGGAAGAAATTAACTGCCAACAGGCAAGTAGATTAAAAATATCTAAAAGCAGAGGGAAGCTTCTTTCAGGTCAGACAGGGCCTAGAAAATAGACTTGGCAAATTTCTCAAAAGATTTGCTGAGAAGCTCTTGAAATCACTTTGAAGTTTGAGGTGTATAGATATAGCAATACAAATTCATTCATTTATTCACATGAACAAAGTTACTGAGAATTCATACTACATAAGATATGATGCCAGGCCCAGCCCCTTCCTTCCAAAGATCAGAGTTCAGTAAGGGCAAAAGGCTTATCTTTACCTGGCAGTGTCCTAAAATTGTTATATTAGAATCAACACACACACACACACACACACACATGCTCGTGCAAATGCCAATGGATTATTGCAGAGGGAGAGGTAAAAGATCGTTGGGAAGTAATTAATGGTAGAGGTCATTTTAAATGGGGTCTAAGCATGTATAAGTTTATAGGGAGAAAAGAAAAGTCTGATGCAACCTGCTGAAGATGAGTTGTAATCCTGTGAATATATACAGGATCAACAGTGCCTATTGCTGCTTCTTTTCTGTTAATGAACATGTAATCATTTAAGACATTTTCTGATGATGTATACTGAATCGGGCCCTGCATAGGCTTCTCAGGACACCAAGAAGAAGATGCTGTCTGCTTTAAAGGGTTTTGAATATAGTTGGGGTGGAATAATAGACTAGTAAATGGGTGATTTGCGATCCAACCACGCATTTCTGATAAAAGTGGTCAAAGCATAGTGAGAGTATAAACTCTGCCTGGAGTTGACGTCAGAACATGGGTTAAATTGATGAGGGGATGTTTGGCAGGCAAAGGAAAATTGTGAGGAAAGACTTGGAGTTTTGTTTTGTAAACTGTAATTACATGCAGATCCCACAACCCACACTCAACTCGTGTTGTTGGTTGTCTTTTCATGGGATAGATCCCAACATTGAAGGTCTGTGAAAAGAAATTGTGTCTGTTTCTCCTATCTTATACTGATTTCTTTTGCCCTAAATTAGAAAGTAGCACTCCATCTAATAGGTCTATAGTTAGAATCTTCATCTGTTAGCAGAATTATATTCCATTGTACCTCTCATTAAACTAAATTTTATGTTATTTAAGACAATAATTGTAAAGTAAACACAAAACATCCTATTTTATGTACTCCATCTTTTTAGCTCAGTCCTGAAGTTTGCTTTGCCTCCATTCTTTGAGCTATCTGCCTGCATTTGAGTTTCTATGTCTGTGTGTGTGTGTGTGAGAGAGAGAGAGAGAGTGTGAGAGAGAAACTGTGTGTGAGCAAGAAAGAGAGAAAGATTCTGCATTGTGTATTTTTATATTTCAAAAAGAATTATAGAAAATTTTAAACGTATACAGAAGTAGATAGAATGGTATAATGAATTCCATGTATTCATCACCTAATCTCAGCAATGTTCAATTCATAAGTCATTTTGTTTTATCTATATCCCAACTCCATTTCTCCTTCAATACTTTTGAAATAAATATCAGACATTGAATCATTTCATCTGAAAATATTTCAGAACATTTCTCTGAAAGACGGGGTGTTTTAAAACATAACCAAAATACCATTGTCCTCCAAAAATGATCAACAATTCTTTAATATCAAATATTCAGTCAGTATTCACATTTCCCTAATTCATAAATAGGTAGGTAGGTAGATAGGTAGATATGGATATAGATATTACAGGGTGTTTTCTGTCTGAGCCAAATTCTCAATAATCTCAAGTTCTGTTGTGATTGGTTAACAATATCTCCTGATTGTACTTTATCTTTTTTTATTATTATAAATTTAAATTATGTCATGGGTTTAGAAGGAATCAGTATACTTTAATCAATACCACAGGCCAACACACTATAGCCAGTGAATCAAATACATATTGCAACCTGCTTATGTAATAAAGTTTTACTGAAACATGTGCAAGCTCATTAGTTTACATGTTAGCTGTGGTTGCTGTCATGCTCCACCTTGGTGTTGAGAAGTTGTCATGAAGATTGTATGGCTCAAAAAGCTGAAAATATTCAGTATCTGGCTCTTTACAGAAACTCTTTGCTGATTCCTGCTCTGTAGGTCTCGACCGTCCCCTTCAATTCATTTTTATCTCATTTGAAATGCAAAATTATAAGTGTCGTACATACTTTGTATATCAAGTCTATCTGTAGAAAGAATGAAACCCCCTTCCTTTTTTAAATAAAATAAAATGGCATCCTCCAAATTCCAAACTCCAAACTCTTGGATAGATGTAGATGACAAGCAGGTATAAGAAAGAGAATGAAGACTGCTTGGCTCAGGTTTCACAAAGTAGAAGTAACTTGCAAAGATCGTTATCTCAGGTCCGCAACTTCCTATGTCCTTGGCTTTTTCATTGTACTCAAAGATGATCAAGCTGGAGAACTAGCTCATATCTAACTCAACTTCTTGCCAGCAAGATGATCTACAATAACACTGAGAAGATTTTAACATGTAATTAGAATTGAAGTGTATTTCTAGTACTGCTCTAAATACTTTACACATATTAATTAATTAATTCTCATGCACACTGTTATTAACTCTACTTTACAGATGTGGAAACTTCTAATAACTAACCACTGAATATAATAAAAAGAAAAACGTGGATACTAAGGTGTAGAAAACTTAGTGGAAGTCCCAGGCGGACCAAAAATTTATGTCAGCTTACCATTGCATTCTCACCACTGGTAGAAAATTTACATGGGGATCCAGTTATTTTGATTAAGAAATTGCCAGATGAACATGGAGCAAGAGGGATATAATTTAAGTAGATTTTCTTGATCGTGGAGTAAATCAAGACATAACGGCATAATCTACAATCCATTCCATCAATAAACATAAATGTGCCAACTGGAGATCCAAGGTTGCCCATCAAAGAACACTCTAGTCTGGGTTATGCTGAAGCTACACTGACATCTTTTCCTTACCCCTTGGCTCCCTTTATAAACCCATGCCAGTGATTTTCTTCTTTCTTCAAACTGAGTAAAATAAAATGATTGAGATTCAAGTTGCATTTTCTAGTCTTCCTCCTTCTGTAGGCTTTTGCTCACGCCATTTTACTTAAACCTGGGTATTTCCAAATCTGCTTAGCTTCATGTTTTACAAAATCTCTCTGGCACTTCAGCAGATGACTAGTGTCTTGCTGTCTGTGTTTCTCCTTGCTTATTTCACTCTCAGTGGATAAACTATTTTCCATATTCTTTAGAGGCACTTGACATTATCTCTACCTACCCACTAAACTTTTGTGAAGATCAATGGTGTCAGAATGATTTTTAAAGATAATTTATTTAACTTTTGAATCCATAATATTGCTTACCAGCATAGCCAGAATTGAGGTTTTCTTTTTTTTTTTTTTAACCTACTCCAGAAGAAAGAGCAAGAGTTACTTTAAAAGGTCGTAGTTACTCTGAAGTCTCAGTGCCAAATTTCAAGACAGAACAGATCAAGGATGCAGAAAGACCACTTGTTTCACCAGTGTTGCTGGGCACCTGACAGAGAAGATTTCCATCTCCATGTCTATCAGATCTCCCAGTCTTCAGCAGGTGTAGCTGACAATGAAAACCAGGGGACTGTGCTAGCACCATGTGGCCACCCATATGGATACAAGCAACATTGTATAATCATTTCTGCTTTTCTATTTTACTTTTTTTCTAGACATGAAATGGGAATCCAGAAGGGGAGTATGAGAAGTGAGCTTAGGAGTTCAGCCTTAATAGTAGGGTCAAATGACTACAATAAAAATCAGCCAGTGAGAAATTAAATATGGTTTAATTTTTTACTAATGCTTCTTACTAATAAGAAGCATTTTAGGAAGACTTAAGTTATATGCCGTAACATGCAGTAAAGTGACATATTCTCCCACCTCAATTGCTATCCATGGATATAGTGCCTTACTATATTGTGAAAATGATTTCTGGGTTATAATGAAAAAAATAAGTTTCCATGTTTAAGTCTATGTGGGATAGAGGAAAAAAAAAAAAGTCGAAGGAAGTAAAATAAGCCTGAGACTGAGAGAGAGCAGAAAATAAGAGTGAGAATAGTCCAAACATGAGAATACAAGGTCCGTGTATTCACAGGAATCTTGGAAAACATCAGTGGAACTTTCCACACATGATAGGATGGTTTCTGAGCCAATCTTATTTAGATTGCAAATTTAATGCTGTGTTATAAATAGAACAATACTCCATGAAAATTAGGCAGTGGTTTACCAAAGTAAGCAGGAGAACTTTTGATTTGGATGTTGAAGAAAATAATCTTTTCTGAACTTATGTGGGCATCCCTGATACTCTTCTGTATTCCCCACCTTGTTCTTGACCTCTGTCTTTGTGTATTGGGATGGATTGATTCCATATATGGGGGTTCTTTTTAATGACATAAAGAAAACTCTTTACCATTGTACCTTCATATGCTCAAAGCTCACTCTTAGTAGAAATGTTTTCTATTGATTTTTATGGACACTTGCACCCTCCAATATTTTGCAAAATGTTGATTGCATTACTTAACATTCCTAAGAATGCCTGATTTTTGTTAGCTTTTCCCTAAAGATCGCTAGCAATCTTTGTCTTGACTTTCTATATTTCTACCTTGCTGCAAAAACAAAAGCAGAACAACAACAAAAAAACCTTCATTTCTTAATTAGAGTGCAAAATATATACAAATTCTACCATTGTCCCCTCTGATCCACCCCCATAGAATAGAAGTGTGAATACCATGATGCTTCCTGTGTTAAATCTTTAAGTGCCGTTCCTCCAACAAAGGTTAGTGATTTATCATTTTCTGCTCAATTTTGAGTTTTATTTTCACTTTAGCTACTGGGTATTTGGTGCTTTTTGAGAACAGCTTTGTATGGGGAAAAAAAAGATGATCACAGCTTTCAGTTATTTCTAAAATGTTCTTACCCATTTATTGTGTAGATGTCAGATGCTATAATAAAATTTCTATTTTCACAGTTGCAACAGAAATGGCCACTTCCTTTTACTCAGACTCTTTAAAAAACCATATTAAGGTGAGTGGGGTATGTGTCTCATAACGTGTGGGTTCGATCACCCAATTCCTAATAATGCACAGTTACGTGAGTAAAATGCTGAGTTTTTTAGTGTATCGGGATGAGAGTGCCAGGATGCAAAGGGAGAGCAGGCTGTGAGGCTCCGTGGAAGTTTCTACATCATGTTTTCTTGAAGTGGTGAGCTAGAGGAAAAGAAATTGTTGCCTGTTGCCTTAACTACCAGCATTACTTATGACCTTCACTGAATGTCTTTGCATTTTTTAGCAACATTGCTGAGTAGGAGGAAGGCCTGGGTTGGGAAGCATATTCTTGGAGACTATTGTGCACAGCCTAAATAACTATCATAATGCATAAGTGTGAAAAAAAACACAAAGCTGCCTAATTGTAAGACTTGAATTGAGAGAGAAATCTGGTGGCATCAAGTGGGGCCTTTGGTTCTAGGGTTGTTGAAAAGGTTTTGCGTAGGAAGTGCTGATTGGCATGATTATGGGTCCAGAAACCAAGCTGCCAGCTGTGGCTGTGTATGTGCAGTGATGCTACCATCTTACCTGGACTCTCAGAAAAGGGAACGAGTGGATGCTAGGAACTGGAAAGTACACTCAGTTTCACAGTCATTGAAGAGGAATAGGGAAATATCTAGGCCAATGAAATAGTGGCTGAAACACTGGCCCCTATGGCTCTGTAGAGTGCTGCTGCTTCACCTTTCCATGTCCCATAGCACTGAAGTAGTTGATGAACAAGTAATGGGCTCTCCTGACTAGATGGGCTTGGTCCAACTCTGGCCCATTGCAGGTAGCAAGCCAGTTCTTCCTCATTCTCTCTCTCTCTCTCTCTCTCCTGAATGGCACCCAAGAATGATTTCTAAGCAAAGCCAGAGTATCTTGTGATTAGAAGTGAAGGAAGCAAAAATACTAGGTAGCATTCTTATATGGTTTTCTTTATCCAGGCAGTGGATATTTGATGTATTTTCTGGAAAATTATGAGAAGATAATTACAAAAGATAACTCTACATGTATTATTCTAAACAGGTATTTGTTTTAAGAACATGAATGTGCATAAAACTGTTGACTTATTTTCTGCTTTGAAGAAGAAATCATACTCATACAACATTGCAGTTTCCACATGTATGTACAGAGAGATGTTTTCACTATTGGGGTGGATACATAGGCAAATGGGCACATTGCATTGAACAAGGATCTGAATTTGGAAGAAATAAGTGCAATAGAAACATGACAGAGGAACTAAGTTTCACATATGAGGGGACACACAAAGTTACAAGATCCTTCTGACCTGACTAAAACAAGTTTTCTTCTGAGTGAAATATAGGCTTGGAAATTTTTGTTATCTGTAGACCTTGAAGGGTTAAATACTTTCTTATATACTAACTTCACTGTTTCTGTTATTTGTAATAACCACCAATTTTTTGGGAGAGTTCATGGATTTTGGTGAAGCAGCTGAGGGTCAATTTGATGCGGAGTCCTTCTTGTACTCATTTATTCAACAAGTAACTATTTGTAATAGAAAGAGGATTATAAAATTATTATTAAATCAGACATGAGCCCTACCTTCTTGGAGTGTAGAGTCTAGTGAAAGAGATTGACATTAAGTATAGCAACATGTAAGATAAATAATTATCAATTATATTATATGAATTGTGCAAAGTATCCATTTGTATCAGTTGCACAATAACACAAATTTTTAAGCTGCTACAGAAAACCTCCAACCATTCTTTTTTAGAGCAAACAATGGATATGTGTGGCATTAACTGCTTATTCTTGTTCAATATCTATTCTCCCATTCTTTCTTAGTAATAACACATGACTGCACAGATTTTTAAAAATACATTTTCAAACTTCCCTTTGCAGAAATGTATGACCCAGTGACTAAGTCCTGGCTAATAGAATGTGGGCAGGAAAGTCATGTTCAAATTTTGGGCTGTTTCTTAAGAAGAAGAGACATATTCTTTCCTTCTTCCTCCTCTTTCCTCCAACTAGAATGTATTCATATGGTAGGGATTTGGGCTCTGACGGGGAAGTCACATGTTGAGGATGACAGAATAACAAGATCCGGGGCCACCAAACTACCATCCCATACTGAAATCATCAACCTGGACTTTTCTGTGAGAGAGAAATACTATTTCGTGTTGTTCACATAACTGTATTTTTTAACTTCTTTATTATATCAGCCTTACTTCTATACTGACTAATATGATATATTTCTCTTGCTGGCATACTGCTATCAGTTTTCAGTTGAAAAAGGTAACCATGGCAAAAAAAAAAAAAAAAAAATGAGAGGGGCATTTTGCGGGGCATTTTCCCCGGTAAAACATGACTAGAATATTCTCACATTTCTAAATTGAAATTCCTCAGCAAAATTATAACCAGGTACTCAGTAATATGCACAAAATCTGTGGGATTTCATGTATACAATGTTCAGGAAGAAAGCAACACAAATTTTGCTTTTGTGTTACAAATCATTATAGAGGAAGCTAACACCAAAAATCAGCTCAATCTTCTGATGATCTTGAGGAGCCTGGAGTCATATAGCACTGGAAGAAGGGCTGAGGAATTAGGCGGATAAGGGGTGGATGCTAGCAAACTGAATTTAGTCCTTATGTCATCTGGTTGTTTAAGACTGTGAATTGGTGAAATTATAAGTAAGTTATAACATCCAGGAATTAAAATAAATCTCAGAAACTACCTCTACTTTGTATAAAAATGTTTCATCTCTTTCATCCCATTCTTGAGAGAATTAACCTCACTGGATAAACCTGGAAGCACTAAGTCAATTTAATCTTCATAAAAAATTACATTCTAGGACTGCACATCCTGCATATGTACCCCAGAACTTAAAATAAGTTGAAAAGTAAAAAAAAAAAAGAATAAATGCTAATTTTCTTTTACTTTTTTTAAAGGGCATTTTATTAAAATATGTTCCAAATGAACTGCTTTCAGCAATGCTCAATTGTGTTTTTGCACTAAATATTTAAGGAGAAATAGTTTGGGGATAGGAGAAGATATCTCACAAAATTGGCATACATTTGACAAATCAGTTTGAATCATATTCCGTATCACAAATAATGGATCAAGTTTCACACTTGCTATGTGTGTCTTTTTCATCTAAAGTCCTCATGATTCTATAAAATACCTGCAGATACCACAGGAGACATCTTTTCTAGTAAGAAAAATAAGCTGAGTGTGAAACCTCCCATATCTATCTACACCATGTGTTTATTATTTAAAAGGTTTTATTAAGTTAAATGAGAAAATAGATTAACAACATGATTTTTATTGCTGATTTCTGAACACCTCAGTCTCATAACCCTAGAAAAGTTTGTACCCATATCATAAGAGGTGATAACCTTAAATTTTATGTGTAAACTTTTTGTGAATTTAATGCACTTTCATATCCTTGTCATCTTTAATCACTGATAGTCAGGTCCTCATGTCATCTGCTCTCTCCATTACTTTCATTCCTATTCTGATTATCTAACTCTTCTCACCAAATCTATCTTTCTATCCCACTCAACTTTTTCCTCTATGTATTCTGCAATGTCTGACCAATGATAATTTAATTCTCATGCATCCTCAACTCCTTCTATCCAGAGTTTATCAAAATTGAAGGCTGATTAACTCCCAAGGATAATGCTTACTCAGGAAGCCCTTCAGTATATTAAGGCTACCTCTCATCACCATGGCTTATTCTAGATCAATGTTCTTCTGCTCTCTTAAACAATACAAAACAAGTCTTTTCTCCAGTCTCATGTCATCCATCTATTTTCTGCCATTCTTTTTCTCTATCCTTCTAGCTAGTTTCTTTTTCACTGTTCCACCCTAAATCCTGTCATCATTCTACATAATTTCAGGTCACATGGACTGACCAGAACAATGTTCTTACAATACTTTGGTTTCTTTGACACCTATAAGTTTCAACTGAACTTTAGTTATCAGTACTTATATTAGTAATGGAGTAAATTCTGTCAACTCTTAAAATGTTTATTACATTAAACTCAAGATTTCACATTCTAACCACATCCACAATTGAAATCCTTCATGTTTCTTGTTCTCTCACTCCTAGCACATTATTTTTAGTCTCATTTTACCTACCGGTACCTTAATTTCTCCATTTCTCTCTATACCTCTCTTATATTTTCAGGAAAGGAGTGAGGAATTAAGAATTGTAGTGTAATCATAGTAAGCCTGAGAAATTCTTGGTAAAAATCCAAGTAAAGATATACATAGACAGTTCAGAGCTCACAGGATAAATCTGGGCTGGAGACATAATTTGTGATCAGCACAGGGATGCCATTTAAAGACATAAGTCTGGATTAGATCAACAGGAAGAAGTTGATAGAAAAGATGGGTTTGGAAGGAATATTGAAATACTTCAATATGTATAAATTTGGTGGAGGAAATGTCAGCAAGGAAGTCTGAAAAGAAATGAATAGTAGGCTGGGAAGAAACCAGAGGGGTATGCATTATCATGGAAGTTGAGCAAAGAGAGTGTTTCAAGAAGAATACAATGTATGGTGTGGAATGCCTTCTGTGATAGAATTAGGCAACATGGAAACCATTAGTAAAAAAACCATTTTGGTAAAATGTAAAGCTGGAAACCAGATTGGAGTGAGAAAAACAGTGAATAAAAGGTGAGGAATCTGAGCTATGATGGAGAACAAGAAAATAGTGAAAGAGATGGTAGATAAGGGGAGTTTTTGTTTATTTTCTTTATGCTTGTTTTTCTTTTTCTTAAACGATGGGATATACAAAGTATGTTTCAATATGTATATGTTTAAATGTTTTCGTGGAATGTGAATAATCTAGTGGTGAAAGAAAAATTTATCATGCTGTAGAGAGAGGAAAAACAAAAGAGCAAAGTTGTTGAGAAATCATTTTAGGATGAAACTCCCCAGTACACAGGTAGAGAGGTTTTGGCTTTTCTGGGAGGAGGCAAGTTTCTACACTGAATTACGAGGGCCAGAAATGCAAATTGTTTTTTCCAAATTGCTACTGAGAATAAAGAAGAATTCACTCTAATGGGGAATCTTAGAACAGAGTATAAGGCAGGTATCAACTTGGAGGGATGAGAAAAGTGGTAATGTGAGTTTGGAGAAAAGTGATATAAATAATAAATTCAGAGAGGGAGAAAGAAAAATTGTTGAAGGAAGATGTACAATTCTGGCATTAATCAGGGTCCAAATGAGCTTATGACTGTGAATTGAAGTGATACCAGTCATGCTGATTGTATGTTTTTCTGTACACCTCCTCCTGCCCCCAGCACTATTTAGCTACTTCTACATAGGCAAGGCAAGGGAGTAGGGGGCATAGTGAAGCAAGCACAATGAAGGGGAAGAGAGAAAGGGATTTGTGGGTGATTATAATTATGGCCTGTGGAAGTAAAGACAGATGACTGCATAGCTAGACATAACACTCACCTTATCCTCTTCCCATTTGAATATTCTTTTTATTTGCAGTTTTAGTCTGGCACTCTTTCTTACTGTTTTAGGAATCTTCTTATGATTTTAAGACTTATTTCTTCAACACAGCAAACTTCCTCGAGGAAAGAGTATCACCTCCTATTTCACTTTTGTTTCATCCTAAGAATAGGCATACTGAAGGTGCTCAATAAAGTATACTAAAGCAGTGAATTGGGGATTGTTATGGGATCTGAACTCCTTCAGAAGTTTTACATTGAAATTATTATCCTACTGCCAGAAACTTATCCCAAGAAATATTTGTTTAGTGTGAGTATTTACAGATACAGTACAGTAATTTTAGTGGGATTTTAATTTAGGCTTCATGTAGTATTCCCAATCCTTCTGTTAATTGCACTGATTACATCCTCTGGCTGATTACACTGAAAATTGCTATCCATGCCTCAGGTCAGGCAATGAGAAAGTTGTGGGTTGAGTTGTGAGGGAGGATAAATCGGTGTAAATTGAAGTAACAAGCAACTGAAAATAAAGGCAGGGGATGTTTGGAGAGAGTGTGCTGATTAGTTACCATGCTGAGCATTTTGCCTTCAACAAAATCTAACTCTGTGGGCAGACTGAAAGACTAAACTGCTGACTTATTGTGATATCACATTGGCCCTTGAAGTAAAGTTACCAACTCTCTAAATTTTATTTTATTTTATTTTTACTTTAGCTAAGGAACACACCTATAAATTTATCCATAAAGAGTGTTTCTCTCTGCAGTAGCTAGTCTCGACTTATTGTTTAAATTGTCAAAGTGTGAGTCACTTAACTTTAATCTGACCTTGCGTGTACAGTGGAATCTTCTATGTGCTAAGTAGCAGTACAGTGTCATCCTTAAGACTTTGGGGTTTAGAGCAAGTCCCATTTAGTCTTGAGTTTTAACTTATTTGAGTATTATCTTGAGTTTTGAGTGTTATCTTATCACTAGGAAGGAGAAAGCTGGAAGAAGAGATAAGAAACCAATAGTCAAAGCAAGGGTTTTTGTAGGTCTGGTATGTTCTTCCAACTATAAGAGCCTTGCATAAAGTCTGTAAATGGAAGAATGAAAAAAAGAGAAGATGGATCATTTAAGCATATCTGTATTGAGCTGATGGCATATACTGAAAGTGTCTTTCAAGCCATGTATTTCTGTTTTGGGCTCTGTTCTATTTGGTATTTTTAGCGGTCACTTGGATAACAAAGCAGCACAGGGCCTGCTTGTCAAATTTTCAAAAGTCTAATTTGTGAGGGATATCAGATACTCTGAATAACAAAATAAAAATTCAAGACTGTCAGCTTAAAAAGTGAGCTAAAGGTAACAAGCTGAAAATCAATGGGAATAAATGTGAAGTCCCACACTTAGATTAAAACATCCATTGCACAAGACAGGTTGGGGGAAATGGAACTTAATTGCAGTTTATGTAAACACAAGCATTGATCGTTTGCACAATTTATGACAGAAAGCAAAGAGATCTTATACTTGAGTTAATAGAAATATAGCCTCCAGATGGTCGGAGGTAAAAATCCAAATGTACTCTGTGCTGATTAGATGACATCTGGAGTCTTGTATTTAGAGTTAGCCAATATATTTTCAAAGAGTCATTGAAAACTAGATGGTAATCAGGTGGTAGGAACATTTATACACCACCATAGGACCTGATTAAGCTGGGAGAAGAAGAGCTAGTTCGTGAGTACACAATAGTCATCATTTTATTTGAAGGTTTTCCACAGGGAATTAAAATTAAACCTGTCTCCAAAGGCCAACACTTTCTTTATAAATTACACTTAAATTTGGGGCCAAATTTAAGGAACTGTTTTCCAGCAATTAAATCTACTCAAGGATTAAAACTGCTTTGTGAAACAGGAAACATCCTGACAGAACAGAAGCCAGAAAAGAGTCTGGCAAGAAGGACATAAAGCTAACACTGGCATTCATTGAGGGTTTGGCCTGTATATGGATGATCTCTAAGGTCCCTTTTAACCCTGTGGCTCCACAAGAGGGAACTGGATTTCGAAAGCTGAATCTTTATAGTGAAAACGTGTTCCTTAGTGTTAGCTGTCCAGGCTGCTGAGTCGTGCACATAAGCAGCGTTTTCTTTTGATTAGCTCATCCTTGTCTGATGGACAGGTGTTGTTTCCAGTGAAGCTGGCTCAGCTTTCTTTGTTTTAGTTACTTTGAAGCAGAAGGATTAATCCCCTCTGGAGATATTTGCTTGTTTTTGCTGTCAGAGCAGTCACACTTTTCCCTTTGTATCTCTTAGCTTGTTTTTTGAAGTTTAGCTTCACAGAGAAATAGGCCTCATGTTTCCTTGGTAATTCACTGAGTCTAGATAGTCCCGCCTGCGCCTCCCCAAACTGCCACTGATGGTTTCTTCATCCTGGTTTGCATTTTGGCCGCCACAAAGAAGGATAAAACACCGACCACTCTTTGGGCCAAAACTTAACCATGTCTTGCAAAAAGTATCTCTCAGAGGTCAAAACAGGCACAGGCCAAAGCCCTGTCTTTCATCTTTTCCCCCACCTTTATTTGAGGTGCCTTCTGTATGAGAAAATAAAGAAATGTTAATGTAAGTTTATGTTTTAGAAATCAATGCTTTCATCAGAAATAAATAGAGAAACTCTATATTAACCCACTTTGTAAAAGCATTAATGGTTTACATGTAAGGCCTTTGCCATTTTTTAGTCATGGCAAATTGCCCCTTCTGGCCTTTCTTCCGCAGGGCACTTTTTTCAAAATAGGATTATTGTAAAGGCATGAACTTAGTAACACATTTATAAAAATTGAACTCAAATTAAATGGAGTAAAATATTATAAAATCTCAATGTAAATAAAACTACAAATACATATGTCGGCTTTAGTACCTAAATGCATTTTGTTAATGCCATATGAAATGGATAATTTAAATCAAATGTAAATTTTTCCTGGAAAGTATCTGGCTCAAGAGAATAAGAACATAAGGCAGAGACTGAGAAAAAATATTTGCAAAAGATACATCTGATAAAGGACTGTATCAAAATTATGCAAAGAACACTTAAAATTCAACAATAAGAAAACAAACTTGATTTTAAACTGGGCCAAATAACTGACACCTTACTAAGGAAAATATATATATGACAAATAAGCATATGAAAATTTCCACATAGTATGTCATCAAGGAAATGCACATTAAAATAACAATGAGATACCACTACACATATACTAGAATTCCTAAAATCCTGAACACAGGTAATACCAAATATTGGCGAGGATGTGAAACAACAGGAAATTTCATTTACTGTTAGTGGGAATGCCAAATGATATAGCCATTTTGGAAGACAGGTTGGTATATTCTTACAAAACTAAATGTAATCTTACATAGTATCCATCAGTTATGCTTCTTGCTATATACCCAAAGGAATAAAAAGCATATCTATACAATAACCAGCCTACAAATGTTTATAGCAGCTTCGTTCATAATTGCCAAACATTAGAAGCAACCAAGATGTTCAGTTGGTGAATGGAGAAATCAATTGTGGTATATACAAAGGAATATTATTCAATGTTAAAAAAAAATGAGCTATCAAGCCATGAAAATGCATGGAGAAATCTTAAATGCATATTACTAGTGAAAGAAGCCAATCTGAAAAAAGCTATATGCTGTATCATTCTGACTATTGACATTCTGGAAAAGGCAAAACTATGGAAACAGTAAAAAGATCAGTGGTTGTCAAGGGTTTGGGAAGAAGCATGAATATGCGGAACACAGAGGATTTATAGGGCAGTGAAAATCCTCTGTACAATGCTGTAGTGGTATATACATTTCATATATGTCATTTTTCAAAACCCATAGAATACACAAAACCAAGAGTGAACCCTAATGCAAACTATGGACTTTGTGTGATTATATGTCAACGCAGGTTCATCAATTGTTACAGATGTACCATTCTAGTGGGTCCCATTGATAAGGGGGGAACTATGCCCTTGTAGAGGGAGGGGCCATATAAGAAATCAGTGTATCTTCCTCTTAATTTTGTTGTGAACCTAAAAATTAAATCTTTTAAAAATAGTATGTGGCCAGTATGTAGCCCTTTTTTACTGCTATGTCATATAGTTGGAATAAAAATACCCTACAGGTCTTGCTATTTGAAATGTACTCCATGGACCAGCTTCATCAACATCATCTGGAGATGTTTCAGAAGTTCAGATTCTCAGGCTCTACCCCAGGTTTAGTATATAAAACTGTACTTTAACAAGATCCCCAGTGATTTATGTACACATTAATGGTCTTGAACTCCTGACCTCAGGTGATGAGCCCACCTCGGCCTCCCAAAGTGCTGGGATTACAGCCATGAGCCACCATGCTTGGCGTAGTCTAGCTTCTTAGCTATGCAAAAGGTATCTTTATAGCTCATAACTGTTCCAGGACGGTTCATCATGATTAGAAACCTTCTACAGATTTAGGCTTAAAACTCTATTAGAAACAACAGTGTTCATACCTGGTTTATTATCCATGTAGATCTCTATTAAATACTTAGCATAATGACAGGTGGGTGAAGGGATCAGGAGCCCAGAACCTGGCAACAAAACACAAATGACATCTCTCAGCAGACTTGAGCTCCATTATCTTAAGAATTTGTTTCAGGTTATATGATAAATATCCTTGCAAGGGGTGTTATATTATGTTAAGTGGGTCTCGACATCTTGCGTTAGTGAATGACCTTAGGGCTGCTGTTAACAGGTGGGGAGTGGCAGCATGATGTTAATACAGCACCCAAGAAAAAGTGCTTAACCAGAAAATTTAAGAAGGAATTATTTCTCTCACTGGGTCATCTATAGAATTTTGCCCTGATTACAGTTTGTGTCTAATCTGCTCCAGGAAAGAACAAGGTAACAAGTACAATGAGGTGGACTGCTAATTAAAACATAGCCTTAAAATCATTATCCATATTGTGAGTGATTACAGTTTACATTGTATTAAAATTTTAAAATCGAGAATAAGAAGAAAGGAGTTATGAACTCAGGGTTAGAGATATTTTTGTGTGTGTTTTAGAAGTAATCTTTAGCTTTTTCTTATTTAAAATGAACTCATAATGAAACACAGTCAATTTGAAAATTTGATGGTGTAATGCATGTAGAAGCACTTGGTAAACTGAAAAAGACAGCTCAAATATTGTATGTCTACATACAAACAGATACTATTTATTCTTTCACCATTCTCTCAATGCAGGTCAACCCTGATTGTAACCTAAAAGCATGAGATGCAATTCTTTCTCTCTAGGCTTATTTTGTTATTTATCAAAATTTACAATTGATGAGAAAACGCCCTCCCCTTACCCAATTTAGCATATCTCTCTCCTTTCTTCAATTCTGTCCTCTTGCTCTGCTTATTTCCCAGACCATTCTAAAAAGTTCCCTCTCTTCCTTTGGCATTTATACTTTTCAAATGCTTGTAGACAGTTTTCATACGCCACCTCAGTTGTTGCTTTGCCAAGCTATACAGATTTAGTCCTTTTCATCTTTCCTCATAAGTCACTGCCTCCATCTCTTTAATCATTTTTCTTGCTGTTCTCTGAATTCCATCCAATTTGTCGATATCTTTCTGGTAGAGAGGTGCCAAGAACGGAGTGTACAGTGTGGTTAAGGAGCCGTGTCCATCACTTCTCAGCCAGATGGGATGGTTGTTACTTCAGAGGACACACTGAATATATACTGGGGGCTGAGATAAAGGAAAAGGGACCAGTAAATCTTGAGAAAGTAATTCTATAATTCATTGTCCCTAGGGATAATATAATAAGCATTTAATTAAAAGATGTATTTCTAGTTTTGTGACTAGCAGATGCTATTTTGGTGACAAAGGCAGAAAAGTGCATCATTTAATAAGATAAGAAAACACAAGAGCATAATGCTGTAAATCAGACCCTTTCTCACATTTGGAGAAACAATTGTAAACTATGAACAATATTATCTTGAGAATGCTTTTAGTTATTTTATTCAGTATGAAAGCAGACAGGAAATTTGGATCAAATAATTTAAAACATTTAACATATTTCTTGTACCATGCTAATGCAGATAATAAGCAATTCATAAAATGTGCCTCACAAAAAAGGATAAATTCTGAAAATTTATATTTATTTAGAGTTTCCATCAAAGTTTTTTAGGTTATGTTTCAAGATTTAGGTTTAGGTTTACTTGCAGGATGAGTGACAGATTAAAGTATGAATATTTTTTATGTAGGCTTTTCACAGTTAATACTCAGAAGCAAGTATTTTCTAGTGTATTAGACTGAAGCTGAATATAGATATTTCACCAGATGCTTTATTGAAGCTGAGTTTTGTTACAGCCCTAATTTATCTTTAGTGTTTTGCTTTATGCTTATGTTTAAAGTTTTACTGTACTCATTGAACTGTGCTTGATCATTAATAATGGCAGCTATCTTTAATGAGATGCATGTCACCCTCTAGCAGGTGGTATGGTCTAATAGTCTGAGGATTGAATTATGATTCAGAAAGGAAATATTTCTTATATGGGACTACAATGTAGAATGAGAAAACTGCAAGTATCTTAAAAATGGAATAACACTTGAAATAGGAGAATGAAAAAATAAACAAATCGGGTTTCCTGAATAATAATCATGCCCTCTTAGTCCCTGAAAGGAGAAATCACAATTCACATATTGCTATTATAGAATCTAGCAGAAGCTTGGTCAATAAAGTGCTGACATCTTTAGTTAAGATAACCCATCTGTTACTTTGTGCTGTAAGGAGGAGAAGAGAAATAGTTACTACAATGCATGTATGTTTTCTAGCATTAAAGCTGCAGAGAAAATAAATATGCATGCCCTTCCTTCTTAGAACTCCAAGAACATTACTGAGATTGTGTTGGTCTACATACTACCAATACTTACACTGATGGTAATTCTTAGATATTGGCCTAGTCAGAGTACAAAGTTTAATTATAAATTCGTATTTTCCCATTGACACCTTTATCCTAAAATTCAGGTTTTGAAAATGAGAAAGTAAAATCCAGAAATATAGGCATAATTAACAAAGCTATGTAATTGGATTCATAAGAATGAAAGTTTGGGTCTTAGCTTATCCAGCCATGTGACCTTGGGAAGCACTCTTTGTTAATGCAGTTTGTTAATGGAGTAATTACCTACACACTTCTAATTCCCAGGGTAGTCAGGAATATCTAAGGGGTAATAGTAAAGAAAGTGCTGTACTGAAAGTTACAATAACTCCTTATTGTTTTTCATTTTGTGGTAAAGGTAATCATGTCTCTTTACATGTCTTTCATCTTCACTCTAAGGTTTACTCCTAAAAAAAATTAGCTTAGAAAAGATTCAACTCTGCAAACATATTAGTTTTGCTTGTAAGTTTCAGAGTAGTGAATGGGAAAATAATTTGCATTGCATGAAAAGTAGTACTGACATGTATACTTTTCTTTCATATCTGTTTTGTACATTTAGAGTTTTTAAATTTTAGTAGAGAAATAAGTGATAGAAAATTATTCTAGTCCCAGCTGAGACTCTTCTATCTCATTATATGGCTGTACCCTAAGTGCATGGTTAGCGTAACTTTTCTGGTCACTTCCTCCTAATCTATTTGGTATAAGAACGGGTTTATACCTGCTCCTCTCTCACATCTTGATCTGACTCTCTCTTCTGCATGGCAGTTTCTCTCCTCCATCATTCTCTGTGTTGCCATGGTCCACTGAACACTTGTTGCTGGTACACCAGGGAGGTTACGGGTGGCAGACCCCTTTCAGTACAACTGAGACCTTCAAAATGGTCTTTGCAGAGAGGGAGTAGACAGAATGGAGGGCAGGTCCTCTTTCATCTTACATTTGTGGGAATTGTAATCCAAAAATTATATGGGCATATATACGATACCACTGAAATCTTAGGAAACTATTTTAAAATTTGAAATTTGTGGGAAATTTTTATTTGTATTCTAAGTGTTCCTTGTTTAAGAGAAATGTGCTCATGGTTCGAGTTTGCTTGAGCATGACCTGTGGGTATAGCAACTTTAACATTGCTCTTTTCTTCCTTGATCTCTCCACCATTAGCAGAGGCCCTTCTTGTCTAAACCACTGTCAAACTTATCTCTACCTACATTTTAGGACACATTATTCTCTACCTACAGAAACTGATCTTATCATCTTCCTACCTCTAGCAAGATATATCTCCATGTCCTAAGTCTAGAATAATCTGGAATCTGTTCCCAGAGGAAAAGCTCAGGGTGGACTTTGGTATTCCTTGTGTAACAGAACAATCTAGGGTGTCATAGGAACATCATTTGTGATTCCTGTGAGGTCACAAATGATTTCATCAATATGCGTCTTTTGAAGGGGGCATTTTTACTGGTTAATTGCTAAATCACATACATAGAAGCACATACACACAGATCCACATGCTGCCTGCTCAAGAAGGAAACACTAATTCTCAGAGGCAGATCTTTCTAAATAAGAGTTCACAAACCAGTAATCCACTAGCCAAATTCAGCTCGCATATATATTTTATTTGGCCTATACAGTTTTGTTTATTTTTAGAAATTGCACCAACACTAAAAATGGATGCATTTGATATAAAAATCCACATTTCTAGCTTTTCTCAAAAATATAATAAGATCTAGATCCACTAGACCGATAATTCTTCTTGAGAAAATTTGGCTAAGCTGAGTAGGAGCTGCCTTCTCAGTGTATGGTCTTCATTCAGTGTGTATGGTCTTCATTCAGTGTGTATGGTCTTCATTCAGCCATGGTACGTTACTGTCCCAACATGGAAGCCATGCTAGTTATTAGTCTTCACTGCATAGATTTTCTCATCCATAAGAAAAGAAAAATCCATTTCTGCTTTCAGAATCCATGATTCTGAGCTGTGGAAAATCAATTCAATGTTCTAATTTTTTGCTAAGCCTGTTTAGTGGCAGTAACCAAGTTAAAATTTGTTATATTTTCATCTATAACAAACTTGCATTTTTGGACCATAAAGTGAAAATAATAAAGAAGGAATAAAACTGTAAAAATCCACCTAATCAAAATAATAATTATTATTATTAACAAGGGGTAAAAATATAGAAAGACATATTTATTGGATGGATGATCATCACTGAAAAAAAAAGTTAACCTGCCATGTGCTAAAGCAAGAACAAAGCATATTCCATTTTTTCCAATTCAGAATGCCTTGAGTAGATTCTACATATAAGTAATCATGGACAAATTATGAATTATACAAATGATGTTGGATTACTTGAATAAAGAGAAAACAAAACAGACTTTATGTTTTCTCAATTCTTAAGATGTAAGTTTCCTAATTGTGGTTGGGGGAGTAGGAATTAGAAAATATTAGAGATGGAATGACTCTTGCTAACATTTAACTTCTCCCACATCCCAACATTTACTAATGAAGAAACTGAAACTGTCCATAGTAACACAATTCATCTATTGCAAAGACTAGAAAACAGGATTTTAGGTTTAGAGATAGTGCTGCCTTTGATCATTAGAAATTCTTATAAATCAACACATGGAATTGGCATTGATCTTTTATGTTCGCAGTCTGCAAGATGTGCCTTTATTATTTTTCAATAAGTCTTAAGGCAGTCATTGGGCAGGGAGGATGGTCCTGCTATGGAATAGGGAGAAACAAATCAATATAGTTTTCATTTATATAGAATGCTTCACCTCTATAGCTATTAGACCATGAGACTTTATGAACTAAGTTTAGTCATTGCTCTTTTTACTAACATAGTAGAGAGAACACAGTCCTGGTAGTGAAGGTCAACAACTCTGATTTATGAGCTGGCTCTACCTAGTATTTAATTTTAAGACTATGACCAGGAAATGTAATCTTTCTGAACCTCAGCTTCCTTATCAGTGTAGTGAAGATAATGCTACTCAGCTTGCGGACTATTCACTTCTTCATTAAAGAAGTGCATATTAAACCCCTACTATGTGCTAGACGTTGTTCTTGGTGCTAGTGGAGAGCCAGAAAACAAATGCTGTACCTTACAGAAGGCAAGGTAGTTGTAAGGATTGAAAGAATCATCTGCAGTGGTTTCTTACACACAGGGCGTATTCAGTAATGTTCATTGTTCATTTTCTCTCTGATTCTTTTCCAGAACCACAACCTAAAATCAGAAGAATCTTTGCTCCTAAGTTTCAGTATAGATTGAGAAAATAAAGCATATAAGTGGCTAAGAATAGGACTCTGTGAATTTTAAATAGCCAACCAAGATCCAATTTTTGATCTTTGTGCCCTGTGTGAAAGAGGTAGGTTATGTAAAACAAGGACAAGTGCACAAGCACCTCCAATCATACACTTTCCCATGACAACATGCACAATCTATTCTTTGTCAAATGTAGAAGCAACTCCTGTAGTACTTGTATTTCAGAATTTTTCTATGGCTCTTACAGCAAATTCATTGGCATTTTACTTTGTCTTTGTTTCCGCCAAAAAAAACCGTAAGGCAGAGTAAGATTCCCATTCCTCTAAGTTTTTATACACTAGGATTGGGGGTGGACATGGGTGATTAATCAAGAAAAAATTCTCATATATTCTTTTGATCATCATCTCTGAAAGAGAAAGGAGAAATTAAACAGAATTAGTCTGCTGTGAGGAGCTCTTGAAAGCATTCAGGAAAGCTAACAAGAGAATTGCTTTTTTTTTCCTCTAAAGGGAATGATCTGTTGGTAATTGAAGTAAGGAGTGAAAGTAAACACTGTACTAGGCCTCTTATAGGTGTTTTCATTAATTCTTACAACACATAATCCAATAATGTGAAATATAAATAATAGAACATTGACCAAAAACACCCCACACAATTTAAGTATAGGTTTGAATTATGTTTATGTTACCTCTGATTAGGAAGCCCATGTTTTTCCACTGCATCATAAGTGACATTCATCATATTCCCTTAGCCATTGTCATATGTATGTGACACTGATTGTCTGAGCTTTGTTTCATTTCAATACAAAGTATACTTTCTTTGGTGTTATGTACAACTATTTGAATAGTGACTTCTCCCTATTATAGGATCATGGACTAATGAAAAGTACATCCATTTCAGACCTGCTAATAACTGGCTGCATGGCACGGGCTGAACAAGTCACTTGATTTCTCTGGGCCTCTGTTTCCTCACCTGTAAAATGGGATGAGGTCAGACTAGGCTATCTATAATACCCACGTAGCTCAGCAAAGGCAGTTGCGCAAGAGTGTGTGTGTGTGTGTGTGTATTTAAATAAGTTTTTGAAACTACCTGATTGTCTACTCTTTTATAATAACACTGGAAATATATTGAATTGTCACAAAATTAGAGTTCTATCTCCTCCTGAGAGAAATATATTTGCTATTAATTCTAAAATACCCCCCTACATGCTTGTCATTGCCCCAGGCAAATGATGGAAGAGAAAACAGGAACAGAAAATGGTGCCTGCAGTTATGCATCTCTTTTTTCAGAACACTGGTTCCTAAATTAATAGAAGGCTGCCTGTTCCCCCAGCATCTTCTGTGTCTGTCCTCCCCTCCCTTTCATCAGTAATCTTACCTCTTCTCAGCTAGCTGTTTGCTAACCCAGGGTAAATTAGTTTTGAAAAAATGTGATACTATACTTTGTATTTTTATATTGTAACAGTAGCAATTAACTTTCAATTGTTTTCAGCTTGTAGCAGAAGAGTTTTTGTAGGGGAGAAGAAGGAGGTAATTTCAGGGAATTCAAGCATTTGGAGAAGCCCACGTCTTATAGATGACAGTAACAAACATTTATAGATTTAAAGAATGCAAAGCTCCAATAGAATGTCTGGCAAATAGTAGGAGTTTAACAAATTGCATCCTATTATTCTTACTTCACAAACCAGCCTTGCATGTTTTATAATTTACTCAGATCCTTGGAAAACAGGTTCTTCTTTAAAACCTCCATGAAGTCGGCTGGGCGCAGTGGCTCACACCTGTAATCCCAGAACTTTGGGAGGCTGAGGCGGGTGGGTCACTCGAGGTCAGGAGTTTGAGATCAGCCTGGCCAACATGGCGAAACCCTGTGGTGGTGGTCACCCGTGGTCCCAGCTACTTGGGAGGCTGAGACAGGAGAATCGCTTGAACCCAGGAGATGGAGGTTGAGGTGAGCCGAGATCACGCCACTGCACTCCAGCCTGTGAGTGAGACTCCGTCTTATTAAAACAAACAAACAAACAAAACCTCCATGAAGTCCTTGAAACCTGGAACACTGTTTTATAATTCAACCTAATGTATTAGTTCTACAGATAAACCATTTTCTGTTGCCTTTTCTTTTATCTTTCCTTGGATTTTGCTACTCCCTTATTTTATTCTTCATTCCTGTTTGTTCTCTCATTCCTTCTTTTGACTTTGTTCCTTTTACATCGGCAATAGAATTGCTATTTCCCAATATCCTTATATCCAGCCCACCTCGCTTGTGGCCATAAGGTAAAGTATATTCTCTGCCTTGGGAGAAAGCCTACCAATGTGCACAAACTCCATACCTGAGGCGAGGTGAGGATTTAATACCTTTTCTCATCTCTTCTTCCCCAGTGCCCCTCCTCTGTTTTCTTTTGTATCAAAGTACTAAGAGTCATGCAATCTTTTTTCCCCCCGTTTTCTTTTCTCTTGCCTTGTTTTATTTTGTTTTGCTTTCTGTCAGCTTCTGGAAGACTGAGAATCAAGGATGTGTGAAGGGATCGTCCAATAACATGAAAGCAGAAACACAGCAAAGGGGTCAGTGAGTTTTGAGACGACTGCTGTTGTATTCATGCGTACTACTGGCATTCTTTCACATAAATAAAATGCATTACGTTTATTTCTTTAAAAAATAGCAACAATCTGTGGTTTGATTGCCCTTCCCCACCTCAGGTCTTTGTTTTTCTGGTATCCAATGCTCATTTCCCCATCTGCTTTTTCTTATACTGTTTCTCTTTCCTAAATAACTGGCCTCCCTCTTCTCTATTTAATACTTCCTTCACTATAAATATCCCTTCTTTTATATTATTTTGCCAATGAATAATAATAATAAAAAAGAAGTTGTGTATTGCTTTACAGGGTAACTTTTTTTTTAATTTTCACATTTTTTTCCTTTTTTTACATTCACACTTTTATTATGCTTTAAGTACTCAACAATATCTTTCATCTTTTCTTTGAATTTATTATATATTTGTGCTTGTTAATGAAAATGTTTTTATTTTAATTTTATAATTGTTTCTAGTAGTATACAGGAAGATACTTTTTGTATATTAATCTTGTATCCTACAACTTTGTTAAGTCAATTTTGGTTTTAATATGTGTCCTAGAATTTTCATTTTTCTTTTTTTTATTATTACTATTATACTTTAAGTTCTAGGGTACATGTGCACAACGTGCAGGTTTGTGACATATGTATACTTGTGCCATGTTGGTGTGTTTTATCTCACTCTTGAAATAACTCCACAAGACACACATTACTGTCATTCCCAATTTGCAGATGAGAAAACCAAGCCCAGGCCCCACATCACATGGAACTATTAGGTGTTATGACTCCTGATATTATGCCCTTTACGCAAAACTGTGCTGTCTTTCTATCTTGCCTATATTGATCTTTGCCTTTGCTGATTTATTTTAGTACTTATACCAACTCTGTGTAATTTGTTATTTAATTATATACTGTCTAGAATTATTCTAAAATTACTTTATAAATAATCTCATATATATTAGGTTTATTCAGTTTAACACAGTTAGTTTATTCAGTCTAATGGGATGGAGATTCTATCTTACCCAATGCTTATATTTCTCTTTTAGTCTTGACTCAGTGTTTGAACCACACATATTTAATAAATATTTTTATTGATTGACTGAATTAAAAATTATTCTATTCAACAAATTTCATATCTTCCTATGTGTCTAAAAAGATGGCTAGGTGGTAATTGTAATGATGATGGTGATAGTTCTTGTTGTTCATAAACCCTGCTATGGTTTGAATGTGCCCTTAAAATGCATGTGTTGGAAATTTAATCCCCAGTACAGCAGTGTTGGGAGGAGGGACCTAATGAGAGTCAATTCGTCTATGAGGTCTCTGCCCTCATTAATGGATTAATGTCATCATCTTGGGGTGAGCTTTTTATAAAAGAATGAGTTCAGCCCCCTTTTACCTCTTTTTCTCCTGTCCTTCTGCCTTCCATCATGGGATGACCCAGCAAAAGGGCACTTGACAGATGCAAACCCCTTAATCTTGGACTTCTCGGCCTCCAGAACTGTAAGAAATAAATCTCACTTCTTTATAAATTATCCAGTCTCTGATATTCTGTTATAGCAGCACAAAAGGAACTAAGACAAACCTTATCATCTTAATTCCTGTATGACAACTATGTGTGATTCTCCTGCTAGCATTTCCATTTCACAGATGTAACCACGAAGCAGACAGTGACCAAATCACTTCTGCCAGTGTTGCCCTTGTCAAAGTGAATGATGACTGATGCCCTTTGGAATGCATACCACACTCTCTATTTTGTAAATGTGGACTACCCATGTCAGCTACAGCAATATTTACCCAAGAGTAAATAAGATTTTTGAAATTATAGTCAAATGTTTTGAATACCATTTTACAAATCTGGGTAGGCTAAGTGCCATTGTGTTATACTACTCTAGCCTTCTGTGCAATATGATGTTTTTAATTCCTTTTTTTAACTTCTATTTTTTTTTAAGCTGGCAGAGATGGTTTAAAGAAAAAGTAAAGAGCTGGCTGCTGGCTTTTTTTTTTTTTTTTCTTCAGTAGGAGGAGTACCTCTCAAAGGAGGAAACAGGTGTTAAAGTACTTCTCTTCTTTATCCTTAACCTACTCCCTAATTTTTTCACTATCTTCCTCACTGGCAAGAGAGTCTGGCTTTAATACATAAGATTTACAGGAAATGTTTCTTCCTCAGCGAAGAAATATTTAGACAGCAGCAGTGACAGACTTGAATCCCCCACCCACAGCAGACCTTCTGGTTCCATGCAGTCTTTCAAAAGAGAACTGAAGGATGAAAGGTGTTTTTCAAAAGTTTTTAAATTGTTTTTAATAATTACAGTTCTCTTCCTCAGAGACTGGCAATCTGGAGATTTAGGGAGTTTTTCTCTTCACTGGCTTGAATTTTTCAAAATTCTGTTGTTTTCTTTTTTCTTTTTCAAGGATAAGTAGGAAACCTTTCTGCAGGTTATCATGCAAGGTGGCTTTTGAAAGTGATGGTGGCAAAAAAAAAAAAAAAAAAAAAAAAGGAATGCCTACTTCACAGTGTATGTGGGAAGTAGTGATAAAGGAAGGGATGCTTTCAGGGCTGAGAGTGTATTATTTCTCCAAAAAACCAGGTCAGAATGTAATGTAGCAGACATGGTATGGGGCCTGAAAGCAGTACAAATGAAATAACATTAGAGAGAAACAAAACTACATCCTATAAACAGAATATGAGAGAAAACCAGAGCACATATACAATGTATCCTTTTGGGAGCAAAAGCATCTTTAAACAAAGAAAAATGTCACTCTCGGTACTCTTAGTATTCTTGACACTATTGTTTTTTTGGGATAAACAGCATTTCCTGGGAGCTTGTCAGAAATTCAGACCCTTTATCCCCACCTCAGATCTACTGATTCAGAATCCACATTTGACAAGATCCCCCCATGACACTCTCTCAGCTGCTGCTAAAAACATTGGTTCTAACTCTATTTCTGACTGTTTCTGCCTTTTCTGTCTTTGGACCCTTTGCCTTTCATTTTCCCTTTATTTCAGCAGGTTCTTAAGGAGGACTCAGCTGACTTCTCAACTACTGGATCAAGCCTGCCGGCTTGTAGTACATTGTATAACACTGTAGAGGGAATCTGTATTTTACTAACAGAACACAATTCTGATGTTAGGCTAACTATCTGGGGATGCTGGTTGGTCATGCTGTTGGGCGCTCTGTGGTTAATATATAATTTTATCTTTGAAAGACAGAAACTAGATCAATGTTTCTTCATTTCCTTGGGTTTAAGAATAGCTCACGCTAGGATTAATAGCTCTCAATGTTTTTCAAAATGCTAAAATGTGTTCTATGTTGTCAGAAAAATAAATCATTTACTCTAAGTTCTTCATGCCCAAGGAATAGTGAAGCAGTTACTGACTCTGGTCACAAGATTAAACCTTTGAAATAATATTTGCTGATACATTCTTCACCAGGAAATATCACTTTATTTGCCAATTACTATGGGCTAATGATGAACCCCCATTAAATGACCTATTGTTTGTTATTGCTTTGTGCTGAGAAAACACCATGAAACCATCTTGAATATATTCATCAGCTGTTCTCCTCAAGTGCCATAGTAACAAGTTTGTTCTGCATATTACCATATAATTGAGACTCAAACCTGCTTTGGCATCTGAGGGAGTCACTGTGGTATGGAGTTCTTTCTAGTATATTATTTGTAGTATGCAGTTATAGGGACTTGTTTCTGAAGATCTTACTCCAGTTTGATATTAAAATAGGAAAAACTCAGTATGTATTTTCTTCTTTGGGTAACTACAGAGCCAAAATAAAGTATATTAACTGGTGCGTTGGGATAGTGTATGATTAAAATCAAAACAAAAATTCATTTTGGCTGAGTAGATTCAACTCTGGGGGAATTAAAACTTCTTTCATTCTGTCATGTCTACCACTGTGACTAAATTAGCTGTGGTGTCCCTAATTCAGTATTTGTAACTTTTAGTCATTAATTCTACAGCAGAGGATTTGATCAACCTTGTAGAAATTTGAATCAGTTCTTAATAGAATAAAAAATAATACTTCTATCTCTGAAGCAGAGAAATTCCATGAACACAGTAGGTGCTCAAAAATACTTGTTCTATTTCTGAGATTATCAGTAAAGATTTTGAAATTCCACCCTGTTTAACTGTTATACCTGCAATCAAAGAAACACAATACAAAGAGAGCTCTTTCTTTTCCCTAATATTGGACATAATGCATCATGCTAGAAGAAAAATTCTAACATCAATGGTTCTTTAATCCATTTCTAAGAGATATGCCTTTGCCTAGAGCTATGTTGATTGACCTTCAGGGTAGTTTTAAAGCCTGAGCACCACATCTGAATTGGAATCAAAACACATGTCTTTCTTGCTGAGCACAACATTCTTTTCAATTCAACAAGAATTTTCATGTGCTTAGCATTATCATAGGCAAGGGAAATACTAAAGCTATACAACATATGGCTCTTCCTCTCTATACAACATATATATTATTTCATAATACAGTTAGAGAGATTCTCAAAGAAAACATGAAACAGAATAGCATATATGGATTAAAGCATTATCTGTGTTCACCAAGCTGGTTCACCTCCTTCTACCTCTCTTCTAGAGAGCAGCACCTAAGCCTTAAATTCAGACTTCATCCTAAACTCCTCCCTTTCACCTCCCATTACATCCAGTCAATCATCAAATCCAGTGGATTCTATCTTCACAGTATTTCTTGATTCAATATATTTTTCTCTATCTCTTATGCTGCTGCTTTAGATTGGGTGCTGCTTTACCTTTGGCTTAGACTATTGCAATACCCTTTTACATTTTGACTCATCTTCCTGAATGACTTTCCACCAAACCAGTTTCTTAAAACAGAGATCTAAAACTTACACTGTTCTTATTATTTTTCTTCATCAGTCACGAGAAAATGTCCAGACCCTATATTCTTGATCTGGGCCTCCAGTTTTATCTACATCCCCATAGATACTTATATCCTATAATTCCACCAGAATATATCCAGCTGTTTCAGCACCTGGAATTTTTCACATATTCCTTCCCTATAATGCCCTTCTTTTTCTTATTTTCTTCACTTGACAACCAACAAAGAACCTTTCAAATTTTTATTTAAGAGAGTTTCTATAATCATCTTCCTCAGCATGATTGAACGTCCTCTCTCGAGTCCCATTCCATAGACTGGGCATACTTCTATACGTATACCTACAATATTACATCTACTCCCATTCAGTTGTAAGCTCCTCAAAGAGGAGATCCAAATATTCATCTCTTCAGCTTCTTGAAGAGCGAGTAGAATACAGTCAGTGCTCAACACAAGGAAAATGAGAACGAATTAACAAATGAGAGCTAAGAAAATGAATGGTCAAAGTGTGATACTCTTGTGGAAGAATATCTGAGAAGAGGCTCACCCAGTGTATTAGTTTTCTATTGCTGCTGTAACAAAATGCCACAATCTCTGTAGCTTCAAACAGTATAAAATTATAATTTTACATGCTAGGCCAGAAGCCTGAAACTGGTTGGCAGTACCCTCTGTATGGAGGGTAGGGAGGAGAATCTGTTGCCTTGCCTTTTTCAGCTTCTAGTGGCTGCCTACTTTCATTGGTCTGCGGTCCTGATATAGACAGGAGACTGGGAAATACCGGGTAGAAGAGGGTGATTCCCCAGCAAAGTCCCCACCCTCAAGCCTGGAAATCCACAACCTAATGGGAACAGTCACTCCTGTTTTTGCACCTAAAACTTGCCTCTTGGCCTGCTACACACCCCTATCCTGTACCCATGTAAACCTCAGACCACAGGCTCTAGAAGGCTGATGATAAAATGAACAGAAGAGCAAAAGAACAGCAGAATGATGTGGCAGAGAGAAGAGAAGGAGCATCTGAATGCCCAGAGGAGTTTGGCTGGGGATGATTGGAGAGGAGATCAACCACTGGGCGGCCACACTCCAGGGGAAGATCATCTTCCCACTTCATCCTCATCCATCCCGCTAAGAGCCACCTCCACCACTCAATAAAACCCCTGAATTCACCATCCTTCAAGTGCGTGTGTGATCTGATTCTTCCTAGATGTCAAACAAGGACCTGAGTATCAAGAGGGCACTGTGCTGGTTAACACTTAGGCTGTCCAAGGACAGCAAGGCTAAAAGAGCACAGTGTAACACAAGGTCCACTTGGGCTTTGTAGTTGCAGACGTCCACCCCTGGACACTGCTGTGGGGCCAGAGCCCAGGGGCACTTGCCAAGCTGCTGCACCTGCCTGCCTGCGTGCTCTCCTTCCCATAAGGTATTTGAGCATGCGCAACAGGTGAGCCACACCCCTGTCACACATCCTGCGAGGACAGCCACGGAATTCTCCTGTTTCAGCCCACTCTGACCTTCTACCTTTGTTGTCACATCTCCTCTTCTGACTCTTCTACCTCTCTCTTCCATCATTTAAGGATGCTTGTGATTACACTGGCCCCAAAATGTAAATGAAGATAACCTAGAATAACCTCCCCATCCTTAATTAATTACACCTGCAAGATCCCTGTTGTCAAGTAAAGTAACGTATTCACAAATTCCAAGGAATAGAATGTGGATATTTCTGGCAGGCCATTTATCTGCCTACTATATGCAAATCAAGCAATTTCTTGGATGTTACAAATACCAACCATGCCTATTATTGCATTGGTAGGAAGATGGAAACTAAACTAGCAGGGAGAAGATGGCTGATACTAAATAAAATTCTTATAAAACAAAACCACAACCCAAGGGTCACAAGCAAGTATACAGGCTGATGGATGTGTCCAGGGAGCATGTGTACACACCTGAACTCATGAGTACAATCCTTCTCAATCCATCTCCAATTCAAGGTTTTCTACCATGCTCCATGAACTCCACATTGCCCTTATAATTTTTCTCAAAAGTTTCTACCTAAAATGAGCCTTAGCTTGATTTCATGTGTTATGTGCCCAAGTACAGCAGGGTGATTTGACTCAGCTGTCTCCCACCTAAATAAAGACCAGAGTGAGTAAAAGTTTCTATTTCTACACTGTCTCTTCAGTCTTCATAACATCGGAAGTGACACTCAGATTACTATTATTCAAAGTCACCTTCAGAAATCAGTTAGAGTACTTGAGGAAAAGAATGTGAGTACCTTTTGTTTTAGATGGTTGTGATTTTCCAAAGAATTCCTTGCTTTGTATTTCTTTAAAAAGCCTCAGGAAAACTCTGTCAGATTGATTCCAAGCACTCTTATGGCCTGAAATTCAATTTTCTCATTGATACTGCCTACCTTTAAGATTCTCCATCTCTCCTCTAAGGTCACATGTTTGGCTTAGTTTTAAATATGGTTTTGTTTGTGTGCGGCTAAAAGCTCCTTCAAGGTAGTAACACACACCTTCATCACTTGTCATTTCACTTGTGAGTCAGTCAAACGACTGGTTAATTTTTCTGCTTCTGTTCCCTTGAAACCTGATGGTCCTCCCTGTCCATATTTATCAGCTCCTCTCTCTGTGCTCCCTCAGACTCCTGTAAATGTGTGCGTATGTGTATATGCATGTGTGTGTATGTGTTGGTATACTGACAGCCAAATTTCTTTTCCCTCTTAATAACTGGATTCAGAATATAATATGATAGTGTTCTAAAAATATCAGCACTAATCCTCTTGCCCTGAAGGGAATAGTACTAGAACTCTTGAAGTCTTTTATCAGACCAAACTTGATTTCTCTCTAACTGGAAACCTCCTTATATCCTAAATACTTGTCATGCAAATGTCTTCAAATGACAAGATAATGCCTTATCAATCACAAATTTTCCAAATTATGCAGATGTCTTCTGTTTGTATTGTCATTTGTGGATGGTGCAAAAAAGTTAGAAGTTTATAAGAGAGAATATTATCAGGTCATTTCCCTGTATACTTCAAAAGTCAAACACCTGTTCCTCACTGGTTTTAAGAAACAAATTGTTACTCATGTAAAGTCAGTTAATAGTAATTAGACACTGGTTTTGTTATGGAGCACTGGGTGTGGGGAAGAAAGTGGCATGAGGTAACTTTCTGGCAAACTCAAGTTCTGAATTGATTGAATTTGATTTTTATAGAATCGCTAACAACCCAAGGGCATTATCCAAAGCTGACAGTTATATATCAAGGAGTTCTCTGAATTTGGCTAAGCTTATTAGGGACAGCATTATCATTTATAAGAAAATTCCATGAGGTTTTTTGAGTACATGGAGTCCTCAAGAAATATCAAAAACACACACACAGTGAACTATGAGATAGGCAGTATTCAGTCTCTAGAGAATGACAGGTTGTCTTGACCCAGGCTGGATTTGAAGCTGAGGTTGGAGATAGTGCAGAGCTGAGTTTTAGATCACTAAGTAATCCCCTCTGGCTCATCTCCTCTGCTTAGTCTGTGTCATTTTTTCTTTTTTAAAGTACCCGAATTACATTTTTATGTTGCTCTATAAATAAAGCAATTTTGACATTTTTAATACATTTACAGTTCCTGTAAGTCATTGCTCCTTCCACTTAATTGAAAGGAGGGGCAGATGGTTTAAATTTGGTAATATAGTATCAAATGTCGTTCAAGTGCAACTCAGAAATAAACAACCTTTGTAAAATTTAAGTACAAATGTAGTAGTAGAGGTGTGCAAATCATAACTCAAAAATACCTTTACCCAGGGAGTTTAAATCATTGTATAAACTACTAGAGACACTCACAACCAAGTATGATGAGCTGTGAGCTCTTTGAAAGTAGTCACCCCATCTTATTTTTCTAATTCAGGTGCCCAATCAATTGTCTAGAATACATTTATTCCTTCATTCAACAAAGTTAATTTTTGCCTGCTATGTACCAGGCTTATTCTGGGGCATGGAGATGAAGAAAGAAATATCACAGTTCCTTTTCGTGAAGACAGATATGTGGAAAATGTGAGACAGTGTAGAGCAGTCACTTTACTAGCCTGAGGAATGATAAAAGAGACTTTCTCGAAGACATGATTCTTGAGCTGAGCTTCAAAAGGGAGTACAGGAGGTGGTCAAAGCAAGGACTCAGGTCATTCTGGGAAGTAGAAAACTTAACAGGAATGGACTGTTCAGTGTATGTAATGGGAGTGGCAAAAGTTGATATTTAGGAGACAACAAGAGGACATTTAAGAAAAGCCGGGTGTAACCTAACACTGGACGTTTGGGATCTATTGTGAAATTCATAGGTAGGTGTTGGACAGTTTGAAGAATTAGTAGAACATGATCTGATTTGGGCTTTAGAAAGGTGACTCTTACAACATTATGAAACATAGATTGGTGTTAGGGAATAGTGAAAAAATGGAAGGAGGAAGATCAAAAGATATGTTTCAAAATCCAGGAGATGGCTGCTTCATCTAGAATAGGATTGATGGAAATGTGGGATGCAAAGTTAAAGAAGGAGTCCAAGATAACTCTTGTTTCTTGCTTGGGCAGCTGGCTGGAGGGCAGGGGTGTTTGTTTGCACAGGGAGGGAACTGTAGAGAAGTCATGCTTTGAGAATAAAAAGGTCAGAGGAGTGCTACTGAAGTTAGGATGATGGCACAGAGTAATAATATAATAAAAGTTTTGTACATCACTGCATTGTCTTTTTTTCTCAGCAGGCCATTCTTTTCATTTTTTTCTAAATGAAATCTACTTTAACTATACTGCGTTAACATCATCAACTTCCATTCCTTTTATGATAATAGCATATTTTCTTCAACCTCTTCCACATTTTACCCCTCCTTTGCTGATAGCTTTATTTTCCTCTCAGCTATAATTTTGTCATGCCACTCACCTCTCATGCCTTGCCTTACTATACCTGTCTGTGCTACAAGGCGAAATTTTAGCATTAGAGATTACCTTCAGTCCCTTCCAACTCAAATAATCACTCATTCCATGAGTCTTGTTTTTTGTTGTTGTTGTTGTTGTTGTTACTTGTTTGTTTTTGTCTATTTGCAGCTAAACCACATCAGACCTTCTCTTTGCAAATGATTTGGTATACCTTGGTCAGTTTCATGTTGACTATTGCAAGGGTTCCACATGGGAGCATGTAAGTCTGAACAGGCTGCCTAAAGCTAATAACTAACCTCAAATAATGCCTATATATTTCCTTTAAAAATACTAAGAGAAGAAACTGCTAGCTTCGGGGAAGAAAGAGCAGCTATTGTTCAAACTTACCACCTATTTCTGGGTCCTGAGCAATTTGAACACTTTTAATTGTGCTGAAAATCATTATTTTCTAACAAATATGCAGTAAATGCCTTGGTTATTGCACAGTGGAACCAATCCTATGACAGATCCATTGAAATATTTTAATTTATTTATTATATAAAAATGAAAAATAGCGATAAAGAAGAAATAATATAGATAAAATAAGAAAAGTGAATTGGTCAGAAGTAAAAGAAGGAGACTATAAGTTTGAGAAGAGAAGTTAAACTTTCAAAATACATCTTTAGCTCTTTAAATAAATTATTTTGCTCTCCATCAAAACTCCCTGCCATAAGTAACATAGCATATACTGGTGTGCTTTTTAAGTGTACTGATGGAATAAAGGATGGAGTGTGGCATCTGAGTCTCTCCTTCAGATATTCACTTGGCTTCCTCCCTTACCTTTATACAGTCTGTACTTAGATAATACCTTCTTAGTAAAGTTTTCTTGGTCACTTCATTTAACATTGGCCCTTCCTACATTCAACACTCCCTATCACCATTCCCTGCTGGTTTTTTTTTTTTTTTTTTTTTTTTTGGCTCTATAGCATTTAAATCCATTTAACATATCTATGTTTAACTTTTTCAAAGAGGATTTTACATTCATGTACATCCTCCTTCATCCAACTAGAATGTTTATACTTATACTGTCTTTATGTGTATGTACACACACACACACACACACACACACACCACACACTGTACAGGTGTATATATGTATGTCCATATAAGTCATATAAGTGTGCATATAAATGTGTATATACATATAGATGTGTCACACACCATATATATGCACTTATACACACATATATATGAGGTATAGGTGTGACTTCTTTGTTCACTGCTATACCCATAGCCTCTAGAACAGTGCCTGATACACGTACACACTCGATAAATATTTTCTTAATAAATGGTCAATTGTTTTAGAGCTCTTTGCCTCTTTTAATGTTTTAAAAATTTTATTTTCATAAGTTCTGATGCACTGAGAAAACTACTAAAAATGCTGTATAATCATAACATTGTAAACAGAAGGGCTATTGTGATAGCAAAGATGAGAAATATCTTAGGTAATTGATCCTGGAGAATTTCTACTGATATTTCTTTAAAAAAGGGAGAAATCTCATTCAAACAGCATACATATAAGGTAACACTTTCATGATTTTTAACTTTAGAAAAATTGATTTTTAAAAAATTTTCATCAGGACTCTTACTTACATTTTTTGTGAAGTACGCTCTGGAAAGATACATATAGTGGCCTAAGAAAGAGAGAGAGGTCTTGTGAATGTTCTGCTTTTGTATCTGGAATCCTTTTATTTTCATTTTAATAGTTTGGATAATAGTCTCACAGTTGTTCCCCACTGTCTGATAGATTTAGAGCTTTTGGAAGAAGCCCAGAAATCAATGAGTAGGCAGAGTGTTAATTGATTACACATATCAGCAGTATAACATCAATTTATTAATTTCTGCTTCTTCATGCCAGTTTTTTAAGGGAGTGAAGAGTAAAGGCATGTTGTAACCAGGATGAGCTCAAGGGGCAGAAGAGGCCCTACTGCATCTTACTTAACCTGAAAATTCATGCAGACTGTATTTTATCGTTAACTACAATGCCATAGTCTGAATTAGAGGAGGAGGAGAGAATACAGAGAGAAGGAGATTTAGGGACGCAAAGAGTAGTTTTTACTTCTTCACAAATCTGAAAACTCTAACATATTTTCAGTTTTAATATGTTCATGTATTCATTCGTCTATTCAACAAAGACATTTTGGTTGCTTGTTCCGTGCCACGACACTATGCTCTACCCAGGTTATATTCATTTTTTACTGGAAAAAAATATGCATTACACCCCTACTAGTGCCAGGCCCTGTTCTAAGCCCTCTTGATAGAGAAGCAAAAATATTAAGTTCCTGCTTCCACTGAGCTTACATTATATAAAGAGGAAAATAACAGTAAGCAAGAAACCAGGTTGGGCGTGTTGGCTCACACCTGTAATCCTACCACTTTGGGAGGGCAAGGCAGGAGGATACCCTTGAGCCCAGGGGTTCAAGACCAGCCTGGGCAACATAGGGAGACTCTGTCTCAGAAAAAAAAAATAAAAAGAAACCGAAACAGACAAACAAATGTACATTACCATTTTCTGGCAAATGCTATGATGCAATATATAGCTAGGTAGGTGGAAATGGAACATGGGATGAAGGCATAGAAATAAATCTGTGGTAAAACAAATGGCAATATTATTTTTTGTGGTTTTGTGCTTAAGAAAGACAGCTCTAGAGGCAAGTGTGATGGCCAGTCTGAGTGGTGGTAAGACTGGGGTCTGAGGGTTAAATATCATTGTAGCTGTTTAGGGCAGAGATGGCAATGGCTATGATAAGGTGGTGGCAGTGGAGTAGAGTATAAGTAAATAGAGAGAAAGCATATATTCTATATAGTCAAGCACCACATAATGAAATTTGCATCAACAGTGGACCATATATACCACTGTGGCACCATAAGATTATAATGAAGCTGAATAGTTCCTATCGCTTAGTGATGTCACAGTCATTGTAAAGTAGTACAGTGTATTACCTTTTCTATTCAGGTATGTTTAAGATACACAAATACTTACCATTGTGTTGCAATTGCCTATGGTATTCAATACAGTGACATGCTATATAGATTTGTAGCCCAGGAGCAATAGGCTCTATGGTATAGGTGTGTAGTAGGCTGTACCATCTAAGTTTGTGTAAATGCACTCTATGATGTTTGCACAATGGCAAAATCACCTACTGATGCATTTTTTCAGAATGTATTTCCATCATTAAGTCATGCATGAATGTATATACTATATATGTATGCTCTGCATAAATATAGAGAATATAAATATATATGTGTATACACATAACAGAGTATACATATATATATTTATACTTTACTGTATTGCCAAATATATGCATATATATTACATATTTTAAACATGAGGAGCGAGAGATAGGAGACTATAGAGAAGGTATAAGCCATGTTTTAAAAAGTAGACTAAACAGGATCCAGTTGCTGTTTAAATCTTTATTGAGCAGATGCTTAATTCAGGCAATGTGCTAGATACTCAGACACACAGGATATGTGTGTAGGTGCACAATGTTTTTTACATAGGAAGATCTGTTTTATATGAAGCAGCATGGACTGTGTCTGTTGCAAAGAATACTTAGCAAATTCATGAATTGTGCCTGCCACATTTTATGTATCTTCTCAAAAATATAATTACTTTTCAGAATGTGTTAGTAAAGGAAAATGTGTTTTCATTTTAGAGCCATGTTTGTATTACATAAGCAAGTTTTCTTTTCCCTGCAGACCACAAAGTCTAGTCAGCCCTACATTTACTGAAGGCAGTAATAAAGCCATCAGACCTTCATAGAGAAACGATTGCCTTGAGGATAAGAAGTGTGAGTTTCTATATAATTCAATAATTTACTGATTGTTTCCCACCTGTACTACCCCTTCAAGAATTTAGCCTCCAATTGCATATACATGTACACGTATACTCATACACCCATATGAACTAATTTTTAAAAAGTGTTCTCTGGTACTGATGAGTATCATTTCAAAGTGCTTTTTCTTCCCATTAGATGGGATTACTGAGCCGGAGAGTGGAGGGTTTGTCCCTTTCTGACCAGGACACTGATGAGCCTCATAAATTAAAATTTATGTCTTCCCTTGTTACTGATATACCACCTGGCTCTTTTGAATTATCACAGCCACCAAATGAATTTTATAGTCCATTGGGGGCTGTCCATGCTTGCTAAGGTGATATTTCCATCTCTGGCATAGCATGGAATCTCATCTCCTCCTTGGTGAATAATCACAGTGCCAAATCCCCCATCAGCTATCTTTTTTGCTTCTTGAAGTGGACTTTATGTTATATATCCTCTACTTCTTCGAAGGCCAGTCAAAAGATGGCATTATGGTCAAACCCCATTGGACCTGTTGATTATCCCTATTCTATATCATCTTCCTACTTCAGAAGCCTATGGTTTTGTGACTTATTCCCTAGATGAGTTCTTCTATTTCCATCTTTTCCTCCTATTTCTATATTTGTTTTACAAGTTTCTATTAATTTCTATCTCTCTTTCATTCATTTTATTAAAACCACTGAGTGATATGGTTTGGCTGTGTTCCCAGCCAAAATCTCATCTTAAATTGTAATTCAAATTGTAATCCCCACATGTTGGGGGAGGGACCTTGTGGGAGGTGATTAGATCATGGGGTGGGTTCCCCCATGGTGTTCTTGTGATAGTGAGTGAGTGCTCATGAGATCTGATGGTTTTATAAGGGGCTTTTCCTCCCTTCACTCTACACATCTCTCTCCTGCTGCCCTGTGAAGAGGTGCCTTCCGCCATGACTGCAAGTTTCGTGAGGCCTCCCCAGCCATGCAGAACTATGAGTCAATTAAACTTCTTTTATTTATAAATTACCCAGCTTAGGGTATTTCTTCATAGCAGTGTGAGAATGGACTAATACACTTAGGTTCACTCTGCTAGGAGATTTACTTATGTCATTGTATTTAATTCTTTTGAGACTGTAATTAGGTATTTCTATTCTTATATTACAGATGCAAGAAATGTGCCCAAGGTCAGGCAGGTAATAGGAGAAAAAGCCAGAATTCTACTTGAGATTATAAAATTCCCAAAGCTATCCTTTTTAACATCCAATACTGGCCCTTGGGAAAGTCATGGATTTCCTGTCATTCTTCTCGCCCTTACTATAGTGTTCTCAATAGTTCACAGCATACTCCTGGGAGAAGATGATGGAACTGTAAGATTCACTTGAGTGTCTTTCCAGCAATCTCTTTTTCTTTATCATAGAAAATATGGGAAGATAAAAAACATAAAATCTAGATTAAGGATATTTAGTTTGGAGTATAGTTCTGGTCCCAGTTTGTCAGGTGATCTGGAAAACTCCAATCAAGTGTGAAGGACATAATACCCATAGTAACTTAAGGTTGTGGGGAGACTAAAATGAGACTGCATAGAGATGTAGCATTCTGGTATCTACTGGGAAATCTGATTTATCCAGAGGTAAAAAATGGCTGAAGGCCAATGGCTTGTGTGGTAGGACCATAATGAGATCACCTTAAATTTTCTGCAAACCAGATCCTGGGAGTTACCTGGGTCCCTGTCTTTCCTTGGCCATGTATATAAAAAGCACTCAATATACGTTTCCTAAATCTTTTTTTTCCCCCAGAACTGTACCAAAGCAAGTTTGTGTTGTTTACAACCAAGAAAATCTAATAAAATGTCTACTCTACAACTTCCCAGTATTTTGATTCCCATGGGGTCTCGGTGAGACAATATTCATCATAGCTACTTCTTTGAGGAAAAATGGCAAAATTGCTTAAATAGTAGGAAAGAAATTGACTTTTGAGGCCAAAAATCAGTCTCATAAAATAAGGCTGGATGGGTCTTAGAAGTAGCATCGTAATCTGTCCTTGTCTTATAGCATGGCATCCCTAAATTGGCAATAATTTCAGTAAAGCTGGCAGAGGGAACCCCTCAGTCAGAGGTAACACAGACATGGAGTTCTTTCTCAAAGACAGAAACTTGAAAACTGTCTTTGGCTCTGTTGCATGCCGGCATCTCAGTGACCTTGGAATTACAGCAAGTTCTGAGGTGCATTGCTAACTGAAGACGTAATATTCTGAGCAGGGCTGCCTTTGTTGATAAAGAAACATAGGGGTTCATGTTCTAACTACTAGGTGGAAGGCAAGGTTCCACTAGCATACTAAAAGGTGCCCCATTTTAATGCAACAGCTAATTCAGATTTGTGACTAAAGACTCCTAAGTCGTCACCCTTGAAAAGGATCAAGCTCCAGGCAGTGAGTAAATTGGGGGAGAAAAAGGTAAAAATTATTTGTGAAAGGTATCTTTTATTTTTGTTACAATTTGTCCATGAAGAGTTCTTTTAAAGGATTACTATGATTAGTATTTTCTTAAGGTGAATTTCAAATTTTGGTTTTGTTTGTTTTTTTGAAGAAAAAGGTGGGGGGTGTGTGTGTGTGTGTTCGTGTGTGTGTATTCATGTGATGACTTTGTCATGGTTTGTGATCACATTAAGTTGAAATTCTTATGATGTTGGCTGGAAGATGACTGGAGAATATTTGATTTCCCAGCAATCAGTGTCATTACTAAACAAGTCTGTGCATGGATCTGTATCTTTATTGTTTATCTAGCACAAGTAGTTCACTTGAAGCTGAACCATAAGTGAATAAATGAATATTCCTTTCATTTACAGGGATATTTTGTCTACTAACAGTGTGATGAGTTTTGGATGACACATAAAGTCAAGATCGAGATGACTTGCCAATATTGAAGATTTATTTTAGGCATACAATTTTCAGGTATTAACTCACGGCCCCTTGGCCAAATCCAAATGCAACTTAATTATGTTTTTGCTTTTCTAAACGTACTCCAACAATTGTATTTGAATACAGCACTATACTCTATATTTGAGTGCTAGTTCTGCCACTGCTGTTAGACATCTGCTAGAGCCACTCTGAGGATGAGTGAATAGATCCTTATTAGTACTCACGCTCCTCTTCACAGATTTATGAAACTTAAGTAATTCGCATCTTGAAAAAATATAAAATGAAAGACATTTGAGACACTTGATTTAAAGATGGTATAAAAGTCCAGTATTTCATAGTTTGCTTTAAGTGACAGAAGAAATTAGACTCGACATAGAAGAGAAGTTAAATAGAGAAGCAGTGGAGGGGGTAGTTCATTTAGATCCTTTGATTACATGGCTCAAATTTTTGAATGTACATTAGAACCATCTGTGACACTTTTAAAACGACCAATAACTTGACCACAGCCTAATCCAACTAAATAGGACCCTCCGGGGGTAGAGCCTGTGCACAGGTATTTTAAAATAAATTCTTAGCTGATTCTAGTCAAAAGTGAGAAACAAGTATATTTATAGAAGTCCTAGTGACTAAGTGACAGTCACTAGGTGACCAAGTGATAGGTAACTATCACTATCTACCTCCTATTTAACAGTATTAGTGGCTGGGCGCAGTGACTCACACCTCTAATCCCAGCACTTTGGGAGGCCGAGGCGGGTGGATCATGAGGTCAGGAGTTCAAGATCAGCCTGGCCAAGATGGTGAAACCTGTCTCTACTAAAAATACAAAAAATTAGCCAGGCATGTTGGTGGGTGCCTGTAGCCCCAGCTACTCGGGAGGCTGAGGCAGATAATTGCTTGAACCCGGGAGGCAGAGGTTACAGTGAGCCGAGATCACACCACTGCACTCTAGCCTGGGTGACAGAGCAAAACTTTGTCTCAAAAAAATAAACAAACAAAAAACAAAACAAAACAAAAAACAGTATTAACCTTGCAAAAGATAATGTCTTAGAAGAAGATAATGCCTTAAATCAAACATGCAGATGTGGTGCAACCAAACATAACATAAAAATTCATAACTGTGCAACCTTGCTGTTTCCTCTGACACTCTTGCCTTCTTTTTATATGTCTAATAATCGACACTGTTAGGTTGTTTCTATGATGTATTTCCTTTCTTTCATAATTCTAAGTTATTTTAAATCTTGCCATAGCAAGTTAATTTTACCTTTAGTTCTTCTGGATGACTGTATAGCTATCTGTAAAGAGAACAATATATTAATTGATGAGGCAATCAAATCAGAGTTCCAAATACCTCTTGAGTCAGAAACTTCTGAAAACTTGGAGAAAATTTCAAATTCATGTGAGTTTGTTCAGTGAAATTAGTACTAAAGGATACAGGTGGTCCAGTTCTTGGATAGGCTAATGCCAGAAATGTTTGTGTAATCCTCTGTACTTTCAGGACTCCTCTGTTCTTCTCCCGTTTTCCAGAAACATAAACATAGCATCTCTAAATGATAACAATGTTACATCCAATTTACTATTAGTTCGAGACGTTATTTCTTTATCTTGTCTATTCCACAGTGATTTTTACTTTCAGAACAATGTTAAATAATAGTTGTGGTACTGTACATCCTTTACTTGATACTAACTTTAATGGGAATACATCTAGATATTTCACCTCTAAACGTGATACTGGCTTTCAGTTTGATAGAAAATAATTTCTGTATGTATGCATGTGTTTATTATATATGTGCTTGTAAAATATACACATGTATAAAATGCAATAGTAAAAAGTATCTAACTTTAAAACTTAACAAAAAAAGGCAAGCCACCCAATTTTAAAATGGGCAAAGGATGTGAATAGATGTTTCTCCAAAGAAGATATACGAATGTCTAATAAACACATGAAAAAGTAATTTGTCATTAGGGGAGTGCAAATCAAAACCACCATGAAATACTACTTCATGCACACTAAGATTACTACAGTTTTTTAAAAAAGCAAAAATAATGGAAAATAAGAAACATTGATGAGGATTTTGAGAATTAGAATCCTCATACATTGCCTGCAAGAAGGGAATATAAAATGGTACAGCCACTGAGAAAAAGTTTTACCATTTCTCAAAAAGTTTAACACAGACTTACCAGATCCCCAGTGATTACACACCTAGGTATATGCCTCAAGTAATTGGAAAGAGATTTTGTTATGGATTGGATTATGTTCCTACAAAATTAATATGGTTAAGTCCTAATCCTCAATGCTACTGTATTTAGAGATAGGCCTTTCAAGATATAATTAAGGTCACTGGGTGTGGTGGCTCACGCCTGTAATCCCAGCACTTTGGGAAGTCAAGGCAGGTGGATTGCTTGAGCTGAGGAGTACTAGAACAGCCTGGGCAACGTAGTGAAACCCCGATCTCTACTAAAAATACAAAAAAAAAAAAAAAAAATAGCTGGCAGGAGGCTGAGGCAGGAGAATCGCTTGAACCCAGGAGGTGGAGGTTGCAATGACCTGAGATTACTCCACTGCACTTCAGCTTGGGTGACAGAGCGAGACTCTGTCTCAAAAAAAAAAAAAAAAAAAAAAAAAATAGCTGGGCATGGTGGTGCTCACCTGTAGTCCTAGCTACTCAGAAGGCTGACACATGAGAATTACTTGAACCTGGGAGGTGGAGGTTGCAGCGAGCAGAGATCGCACCACTGCACTCCAGTCTGGGTGACAGAGCAAGACTTTGTCTCAGAAAAAAGATGTAATTAAGGATAAATGAGATCAGAAGGGTGTGCGATAATCCAATATGACTGATGTCCTTGTAAGAGGAGAGGGATACCAGGGATGCTTGGCCATAGAGCAGAGGCCATTTGAAGACGTAACAAGAAGGTGGCAGTCTATAAATAAAGGAGAGAGACCTCAGGAGGAACCAGCCCTACTGGCACATTGATCTGGTACTTCCAGCTTCCAGAACTGTGATAAAATACATTTCTGCCGTTTAAGCCACTCAATGTGTGGTATTGTTGTTATGGCAGCCTTATCAGGTTAAAATAGATCTTAATTAAAAAAAAAAAAAACTTATACATAACGTACATAGCAATACCACTTATAATAGCCAAAAGGTAGAAACTTTTGGGTTTTGAGGCCAAAAGTTGAGACAGACCACAGATGTCTATCTATTGATAAATAAAATGTTGTATCTCCATACAATGAAATATTATTCAGTCATCAAAAGAAATGAAGTACTGACACCTACTACAACATGAATGACCTCAAAAACATTGTGCTAGTGAAAGAAGTTAGACAGAAAAGGTCACATATTATATGATTCCATTTAAATACAAAATCCTAGATGGGCAACTCCACAGAGACAGAAAGCAGATTAGTGTGGCCAGAGATCAGGAGGGAAAAATGGGTAGTGACTGGTTAATGGGTGTGTGTTTTCTTTTGGGGTGATAAGAATATTTTTGAACTAGAGAGAGGTAATGGCTGTATAATATTTTTAATGTACAAATGTAACTGAACTGTATATTTTAAAAATCATGATATACACCTTAAATATATAAAACTTTGTCAGTTGTGACTCAATAAGGTTGGAAAGAATAGAAAAATGGTGAAATCTAAGTTATGTGAATTTTACCTCAATTAAAAAAAAAAAAAAGATTGCTGGGAAGCACACATGATCCCAATAGGAATAAAATAATCTATATATTTTAGTTAGATATTTTACCTAATGACAAAGTTGAGCATATAATTTTTAAATATATGTTTAACATTGTAAAATATATTCTTACACTTTCCCTCTTACTGTGGTAAATTGTATTAATAGATGTATTCATTTGGACCAACGTTGTAATCCTGCTATGAAACCTAGTTCATGTTCTGCTGCATGTTATTGGATAATATTTTATTTAGTAATTTTGCATTTGTATCCATAAAATTTACTTATGGTTTCTATCTTTTTTGGCACTAGTTTGACAAGTTTTATTATCAATGTTTTGCTGGCCTTGTAAAGATAAATCGAAAGCTCTTTTCTCTGTGTTCAAAAGCAATTAAACAGCATCAGAGAAATGTTTCCTAAATGGCAAAGATGAAAATGGTTTTTGTTGTTGTTTTGGGCTGGAGTTAGGGATGGCACACAAGAAAGGAAGTGAAAACATATATATATATATACATATATATATATATATATTTAAACAAAGTTTTCCTTTTTTTCTCCTGTTTTTCCTATACAAAACAGCTTACTGGGTTCTCCAGCTCTTCTGGGGTTGATTTATTTTTTTAATGAAGGCACCACTCAATAAATTTTCATTGAACATAAATTTGGAACCAGCATACAGATGAGTAAACAGAATTTTTCCAGTACTTCCAAAGCCCTCTGTTGCCATACCAATTTTTACTCCATTACTAAGGGTAATCCCCATTCTTACATCTATTACCATCATTAGTTTTGCCTGCCCTTTTTTTTTTTTACTTCATACAAACGGAAATATACATCACATTCATACTCTTTGCATCCAAGTTCTTTCAACATTATAGTTAAGAGATTAATTGATATTGGGGTATTTATTTATTCTTATTGCTGTATAGTATTCCATGAATTGGGAAAATACCACAGTACATTTATCCATTCTGCTGCTGATAAACATTTTGGATAGTTTCCATTAAGAGGCTGTTATGAATAGTTTTGTTATTTACACTGTAGTACATTTTTCTTTAAACTGTGAATGTATTTCTGTTGAGTAAATACTTAGAAGTAGAATTGCCAAGTCAAAGTGTGTGTTTATGCAGGTAGAGCGGATGCTGCAAAACAGTTCCAAGTGGCATGTAAATTTATATTCCTACCAGCAGCATACGAGGGCTTTAACTGCTCCAGTTCTTTATCAACCTTTGGTAATTTCTATCTTTATAATTGTAGTCATTCTGTTGAGTATATTGCTATGTAATGTGGTTTTTATTTGCAATTCTGACATGATTAATGAATTGAACACCACTTCACATATGTACTGGCTATGTGGATAGCCTTTTCTGTGAAGTTCTATTAAATCGTTTGGTCAAACGTTCTATTGGATTTTTTTTGTACTAATTTTAGGAGTTCTTTGTAAATTTTGATTTTGATTTCTGAGCCCTTTGTAAATGTGTTACAAACATCTTTTCCCAGTCTGTGCATTGCTATTTTATCCTCTTTTTGAGGGTAACACGTATCATTTTTTTTCTTTATGTTATTGCTTTTATTCTGGGTCAGTTTTGCATTTCACCAAAGTTTTGGAAGCAACAATGAATTTGAGCACAAATCTCTTCTTATTTTTGTACGTTTTTCAGTGCCATATATCCGTGAATAGATCCACAGTTTTATTTCTAATTTTGAGTTTTGCATTTTTCTTTCATTTTATCTTCTGAATTATCTAGTACTGTATCAGTGTTTTTCCTCCAAAACATCAGTCTTTGGATTTCTTTTACAGTTTCAAATGTATTAATTTTGGCTTTTATCTTTATTAATACATTCTTTTTGTTTCCCTTAATTGTATTTTGTTGCTCTAATTTCTTGAATTGAATAATTAATCCATTTATTTTTATTCTTTCTTTTTAAAAGATGTAAGAATTTAATCGTATAAACAATTTTTCAAGTACAGCTTTCTTTATATCCTTAGATGTGATACATAATGTTTTTATAATTATCATTTCATAAATTAGCTATGGGTTAGGGAACAAAGTCTCCAAATCAGGTAGATTGTCTCAAAACATTTTCCTCATCAAATTCACCAAATTCTCTGCCATGTGGCCCATCTTTATTCATTTAGATTCTACCTTTTTGATCAACAGGATATGCACATCCCCACTTTCCACCCTGAAATTCATCTAACTTGCTTCCTGAAGAGATGGCATATAAAAACTACCTGAGTGGTCTGTATCTTCTTTTTGCTTTCCTTATTCTCAGAGAAAGGACCATGAGATGGCCTTGCAGCCCACATGGGAGGGATTCCAGGTGAGAGATTGCTATTTGATATTCAAATCATGTCATCTGCTTTCAAAGCACTCTGTGTCCTATGAGGCATCTATAGAAACCTGGATCAGCTTTAGTAAATCTTTCTTTATTTGGTTCTGTCTTAGCCTGTTTGGGTTGCTATAATAGAATACCACAGACTTAGTAACTTATGAAGAGCAGAAATTCATTTTCTCATAGTCCTGAAGCATGGAAGTCCAAGATCAAGGCACTGGCAGGTTTGGTTGATGGGTGAAGGCTGCTCTCTTTTTCCAGGATGACATCTTGAATGCTGCATTCTTTAGAAAGGAGAAATCTTATATCCTCACATGGCAGAAGGCAAGAGGACTAAAAGGAATAAATTGCCTCCATCAAGTCCTTTTATCAAGGCACCTAATTCCATACAAGAGGTAGTAGCCCTCATGACTTAATCACCTCTTCAAGGCCACACATGCTAGTACTATCACATTGGCCATTAAATTTCAACACATGAAGTTTGGAGGGGACAAAAACATTCTAACCATGGCATTCTGCCCCTGGCCCCCCAAATTCATGTCCTTCTCACATGTTAAATATGTTTGCTTTATTCCAATAGCCCCCAAAAGTCTTAGCTTGTTCCAGCATCAATCTGAACTCTTAAGTCCAAAGTCTCAACTAAACATCATAAGGGTAATACTCAAGGTATGATTCATTCTGAAGCAAATTTCCTTCCAGCTGTGAGCCTATGAAATAAAACATGTTATGTGTTTCTAAAATACAATGGCAGGACAGGATAGGATAGACATTCCTATTCCTAAAAGGAGCTAGAGGAGAAAAGGAAAGGGGCAAGAGGTCCCAAATAAGTCCAAACCCAGCAAGGCAAACATTTAATCTTAAAGCTCCAGGGAATCTTGCCCATGGCTTTGCTGGGTGTAGCCCATGCTTCAGCTCTTCACATTAGAGTTTATGCATGTGGCTTTCACAAGCTTATGCTGCACACTGGTGGCTCTACAGTTCTGGGAGTGAGCCTGGCTCCATGGCTCCATGAAGCATTGCCCTACTGGAGGCTCTCCAAATCTACCCTGACCCTGTAGCAAGTACCTGCCTAGGCTATGAGGCTGTTCAAGACATCCTTTAAAATCTAGGTGGAGGTACTCCTGCCTCCACGGCTCTTGCACTTTGTACACCTGCAGAATTAACACTGTGTGAATATAGCCATGGCTCACTGCTTGTGCCCTTTGGAGTTTCAGCTTGAGTTGCACCTAAGCCTTCTTGAGCCACAGCTAGGTTGGTTGAGTAGTGCTGCCCTCGAATATAGGGAGCAGAAACATGAGGCAACCCTTGGCAGTGAGCCCCAAGTTCTTACAGGTGCCCTGGGACCCTCCCCTGAACCCATTCTGCCCTCAAGGCTCTAGCACTCTGGTAGCCCAAAGATCTTCAAAGTGCCTTCAGGATCATTCTCCCATTGTTTTGAAGAACAGCATCTGGTTTTCCTCTAGCTAGACTAATCCTTTTATTAAACAATTGCTTGGCCAAGCCCTTGTTTTTCTCTCCTGAACTTGCTGTTTTTATTCTTTACATGATCAGGCTAAAAATTTTCCAAATTTTTACATTCTGCGTTTCTTTTAATTATAAATTGCATCTTTATATCATTTGACTCTTCTCACATTTTACTATAGCCAGTTAAGCCACACAGCACAGCACACTGGATGCTTTGCTGCTTAGAGATTTCTTCCACCAAATATCCTAGCTCCTCACTCCTAAGTTTTCCTTCCATAAAGTACTAGCGAAATGGGATAGCTCCCTTGACCCATTCGCAGAACATGTGAAGGGGTTCGCTTGTTTACTCAGTCTGCAGCTCTCAAACCCTCATGGGACGGGGAGCACACAGGTGAGCAGGTGCAGGGGCCAAGACGAGTGCGTCTGGGATCCAGCAGTAGCAGAGTTCTGTGAGGCCCTATGGCAGAGTCTGCGGGGTACCTGCGGCCCCTGGAGCCCCCGAGGGCATGTGTTACAGTGTGCTCTTTTAGCTTTGCTCTCTGTGGACAGCTGAAGCTGTTTAGCAGCTCAAGTGTTCACTCAGCTCAGCTCAGCTCAGTGTTTATCCTGAGCTCTTGTTTGGCATCCAGGAAGAATCAGGTCACAGGAACGAATTGAAGGATGGTACATATGGGGGATTTTATTGCCGATGAAAGTGACTCTCAGCAGGATGGAGAGCTGGAAGGGGGATGGAGCGGGAAGGTGTTCTTTCCCTGGAGTTCGGCCCTCTCCAGCCAGACAGTTCTCTGAGGTCTCACTGTCAAGCCATCCCTCTGAAGTTAAGTGGCTTCTCTCCAATATCCGGCTGCATCTTCTCTTCTCTCCTCTGCTGCTCCACTCTGCCACTCAGCTACTCTGTCGCGCCTCTGCCAGTGGAGCCTGGGATTTTTATGGGTACAGTATGGGGGGTGGAGTGGGCCAAAAAGCAACATTCAAGCAGGACAACAGGAATGTATGTTCTCACTCTGGGCCGTGGTCCCAGACTTGAGGGTGTGACCCTGGCCGGGGACTGCCCTCTTCTGCCGAGTATTTCTCCACCTCCTGTCCATCTCACTAGGACATAGACATAATTCAGTCCAGTTATTTTTCCTTTTGTAACAAGGGTGGCCTTTCCCCCGATTTCTAATACCTTGCTCTTCATTTCCATCTGAGACTTCATCAGAATAGTCTTTACTGTCGTGACCACCTAACTAATCCCCAAGAAAACCGAGGCATTCCCTACAGCTCTTCTCCTCTTTTGAGCCCTCACTCGAATCACCCTTAGTGTTCTGTTCATGGCAGTACAGGCTTTTTTTCAGTATTCACTTCAAAACCATTTCCACATCTACCCATTACCTGGTTCCAAGCTGTTTCCACCCATACAGGTATTTGTTATAACAACATCCTACTTCCCTAGTATCAATTTCTGTCTGAGTTCATTTTTGCTGCTATAACAGAATACCACAGACCGGATAATTTTAAAAGAACAGTAATTTATTTTCTCATAGTTCTGGAGTCTAGGAAGTCCAAGATCAAGGTGCTATCAGGTTTGGTTACCTGCTGAGGGCTCCTTTCTGCTTCCAAATGGCGCCTTCAACACTGCATCTCCCAGTGGAAAGGAATGCTGTATCTACAGGTAGCAGACAGTGGAAGAGAAAAAAGGAATTAACTCCCTTCATCAAACCCTTTTATAAGGCACTTAATCCCATCTAGGAGGGAGAACCCCTCATGAATTAAATACCCCTTAAAGGCCCCACCTGTTAATACTATCACATTGACCATTAAGTCCAACACATGGCCTGGCGCAGTGGCTCAGGCCTGTAATCCCAGCACTTTGGGAGGCCGAGGCAGGCAGATCACGAGGTCAGGAGTTCAAGACCAGCCTGACCAACATAGCGAGACTCCGTCTCTACTAAAAATACAACAAAATTATCTGGGTGTAGTGACACATGCCTGTAATTTCAGCTACTCGGGAGGCTGAGGCAGGAGAATCGCTTGAACCCGGGAAGCAGAGGTTGCGGTGAGCCAAGATGGCACCACTACACTCCAGCCTGGGTGACAGTGTGAGACTCCGTCTCAAAAAAAAAAAAAAGTTCTACACATATATTTTGGAGGGAACAAAAATATTCAGACCACAGCAGTTCCCAAGTATGCTTTTATGGAACATTATTTCTAAGTTTTGGGTTGAAATTATGGCTATTTGTTTCATAGAAATTTGTTTTCTTTCTTCACTTCTTGTTTTAGAGTTTTTTGTTGGCTCTGCGGTAAGCGGCTAGCATTCTCTATCCTGCGATCTTTGACCATGTTTCTATAGTATGTTACTTTTACAAGTAATTTTTATTAATATTGCTTTTACCAATAAACAAAATATACTTCAGTAGCTTTAAAAGGTATTTTGTTATATTGTTAATTAATGAAGTGATTTCCTCTCTGTCTCTCCGTATGATTACATCTTTTTATGAATCAAGGTGAAAACACAGTACAATGCACAGACAGCTCCAGACTTATCATCATGACTTATTATTTTTCAACGTTATGATCATACAAAAGCAGTATACATTCAAATACTGATGTAAGCATTCTATTTTTCACCTTCTGTACAATATTTAATACTTTACATAATATGTTCAACACTTTATTATATAATAGACCTTGTGTTACATTTTTATGCTCAACTATAGGCTCATTGACATATTCTGAGCACTTTTAAGGTAGTCCAGGTTAAGCTATGATGTTCAGTGTGTTGACTCTATTACATATACAACCCTCTGTGTCTGGTGGGTAGTGATGCAGAGATCTGCCTCTCTTGTGGCTGCTCAGGACCACACTTCTATCTATCAGTTCCCAAATAAAATCACCATATGAAGACAAGCTGGACCCATCTCCCTCCTTCTTTGGTTTCTTGGTTCCTTCTGCATTTGAGGGTCACTTCATATATACAACTCTGTCAAAAGACACTTAGCAAGTGGCAAAGCCCGTCTTGTCTCTAAACTTCATTGTTTTGAGTGCTAGGCACATATCCAGTTGCTAAAAGAAGAAAAGTATTTAAAGCAAAAAAGAAAGCAAATACATGGCATTTTTGAAGATGCAAAATGCATTTATTATTGCTTAAATATATTGTGAGTGACAGAGAGGCTAGAGATGGGGATGGAGAAGTGATCGTGTGTGTGTGTGTGTGTGTGTGTGTGTATGTTTGTGTGTGTGGGGGGGAGGAGGGCTGAAGAGGTTGGACTGCATTAGAAATAAAATGAAAAAATGTTGAAGACTTATAAAGGCAAATGCCATACAAAATTGTGCGATTTTGAAGTACTGTTCTGACTGCAAAGTAAAAAATGGATTTGAGGAGAGCAACATCAGTGAAAGGGGACCAATTGGGAAGGTATTGTAGTACTCTACGAGAAAATGAAGTTGCCTTTGATGACATTGGTGATAGTAACAATGAAGAGAAGTAGAAAGATTTGAGAGATTGGTGAGCTAGATTCCATGATGTTCAGTTACCAGTTGGATTTCAGGGATGACGAAGTAAGTGGAATCGAAGATAACTAAATATCAGGCTTGAGCAATTATTGGGATGCTGATAAATAGGAGTACATTTATTGAGGGAGAGAATTTTAGCTTTAAACGTTTTCATTTTCAGAATTGCCTGTGTGTATACATTTAATCAGGCAGTTGGATATTTATGCCTGGAGCTCAGGAAACATCTGAGGGGGTGTGTGTGCGTGTGTGTATGTGTGTGTGTTAGTTATCTGATGTATTTGGTAGTTGATGCCATGGGCCTAGAAAGCACTGTCCTGTGAAGTTTCTAAGAGTGAGAAAAACAGAAGAACCAAGACAAGGCTTTGAGAAACAGTGATATTTAAAGGATAAGTACAGGAGGCACAGCATGCATATAAGATTAAGGAAGGGTGGCCATAAGGGTTATACTGTAGAGGCTCGGGAAGTTCATGGTAAACCATGAAGCCAGATAAGAATGCAGAGTGCAGTTGGATTTGGTAGAGATGCAACAATGCTGAAAAATCTTCTTTTTCTTTTATTTTTTTCCTTTGAGTCAATGGTCATCTACAGTCTCTTCTTGGATCACCTTCTCTTTCCACACTTTTCATGTTTTCCTTAGTCATTTGTTTTTATCTTCAGTTCTGCCAATAGGTGCTGGCTCCATCCAGGAAAGTACACCCCAAGGTACTGAGGTAATGAGATCGTTCTGAAAGTGGGTGGCAAGTCTTTACTGTGCATCTTTGATAGACGTTTCTGAAAGATCTAATCTTCAGAGCCATGCATCTGTAGGACAAATGTATCTTTCTCTTGCTAATATTGACCAGATCACATAGCACTACTTTGATGAGTTATTATGCCAAAAAAGTGTCTTACTTGACTCTGTCTTATAAACACACCTTCCTCACCATCTGTGAAGAGGGAGGAAAAAAGGAAATAAAGAGAAAATAAAATTCTGTCTTGTCCCTTTGAATACATATGGAGATCCTTTAGAGGAAATTGACACTGTGGTTATATGTGCCCGTTATATTGGTTATTCATAAGTGACAGGGTTCACAGATGTTATCACACTACTATCCAATCTCATTAAATTTCTAGGTGCCTACTTAAAACTTTGCTTTCAAATAAATATTAACTCTGTGTTGCATTTTAAATTAAATAAAAATTATTATTATTCACATTGGAAACTTTTACCCCAAGAGTCAGATTGTCTAACATCCAGTTTAACTTTACAAACATTCAACTTTAACAAACATTTTACACAATGATTTTAACTGAAGCAGTGAAACTGGGGATATTGTTCTATCTTTCTAGATCTCTGCCCCCATCCTGTTTTTTTTTTATTTTTGCTTCCTCTAACCTTATGTTCCTTAAACATTCTGATAGTTTGTGTACATGCAGAAGGAGGTGGGGGTGGCTGGTATTGCCACCTTTTCTTTCTCTGGATCCTGATTACTTCGTGTTTTATTTTTCCACTTCATTTCCATGTTTTTCCTCCTACTACTCAGTGTCAAAAAAAAAAGAGTTCTTTTTAATATGTTTTAAAAAAAACTCTTTGAAATGATATCGTCTCTGTCACTTCACTCTCACTTTTTAAATTATAAACTAAAATAAAAATTGGCATATTGATAAAAGCTTCCAAGGCTGATGCCTGCTGCTTCCTGGTGATTAGGTGTGAGAAGGTGGCCTTTCTCAGTTCAGATAAAAAATATGCAAATGATGATATTTAAATCAAAATGACAGTATAGTAGAGGATGGAGGGGCACATTGATTCCCTTTCTTCCCAACCCTTTCTCTTTTGTATATCTAAGGAGGAGCTTCTAACTTTATGGATGAGTTGAAGATTAAGGAAAAGTTCATACCTGCACACCAAGTACCAACTTAGAAAGAAAACATTCCTGACCTTGGTTCAAATATTCTAAATTGTCCCTCTTTTATTCAGATAATGTATTTGGTTTATGTGACTTTTCTGCATTGAAAATAATCTTACATGTTTTGAGCACTTGATATGGGTGAAACCTTATTATGGGCTTTTAAATGTGTTTTCATTTAATCCATACAATCATCCCCCAAAGTAAACATTTTTATCCTCATTTTCACATGTATAAAAACCTAAATGTGGGCCAGGCCTGGTGGCTCATGCTTGTAATCCCAGCACTTTGGTAGGGCAGATCACGAGATCAGGAGTTCAAGACCAGCCTGACAAACATGGTGAAACCCCATCTCTAGGAAAATACAAAAATTAGCCAGGTGTAGTGGTGCATGCCTGTAATTGCAGCTACTTGGGAGGCTGAGGCAGGAGAATCACTTGAACCCAGGAGGCAGAGGTTGCAGTGAGTTGAGATCATGCCATTACACTCCAACCTGGGTGACAGAGCAAGATTCTGTCTAGAAAAAAACAAAGAGTAAAAACCCAAAAACCTAAATGTGATGATGGGACATGTCTAACACTAATGGATCCAAGATCACTGACTAGAAAGTGAGAGATGCAGGCCTGGGATTGTTTCATTCTAAATTACATATAATTGTCACCAACAAGAAAAGTGGTAGATATGCTCAGGGTAGACACTGAAGTGTGGCCAACATCTCTGTTCATGAGTAGAACAGAAGACTAAAAAAGTTTTCAGGTCTATTTTTAATAACTCCGAATCATCAACATGAATGCAATCCAGAAAAAGATGCACAAATATTGTGCAGTGACTGGAAGTAGCATGCACATATTTTTTTTATTATTATACTTAAAGTTCTAGGGTACGTGTGCACAATGTGCAGGTTGGTTACATAGGTATGCATGTGCTATGTTGGTTTGTTCTACCCATCAACCTGTCATTTACATTAGGTATTTCCCCTAATGCTATCCCTCCCCCGGGTTCCCACCCCAAAACAGGCCCCAGTGTGTGACATTCCCCTCTCTGTGTCCATGTGTTCTCATTGTTCAACTCCCACTTATGAGTTAGAACATGTGGTGTTTGGTTTTCTGTCCTTGTGATATTTTGCTGAGAATGATGGTTTCCAGTTTCATCCATGTCGCTGCAAAGGACATGAACTCATCCTTTTTTATGGCTGCATAGTATTCCATGGTGTATATGTGCCACATTTACCTTATTCAGTCTATTATTGATGGACATTTGGGTTGGTTCCAAGTCTTTGCTATTGTGAATAGTACCACAGTAAACATACGTGTGCATGTGTCTTTATAGTAGCATGATTTATAATCCTTTGGGTATATACCCAGTAATGGGATTGCTGGGTCAAATGGTATTTCTAGTTCTAGATCCTTAAGGAATTGTCACACTGTCTTCCACAATGGTTGAACTAATTTATGCTCCCACCAACTGTGTAAAAGCATTCCTATTTCTCCACATCCTCTCCAGCATCACATGCAGATAATTTTTAACTAGCATGCATGGCAACACTGTGGCCACTCTATAGAATTTGAGTCTGAACTCTAAATTTTCCATCATGTATTCTCACATATTTAGAGTCACAGTCAATTTAATGTGTTACCCAATAAACTGATGCAATCATAAGTTTTAATATGTGTGAAGACCAGGAATTGGGGTTTTCTGGTATAAATAAGAATCTAGTAACTGTGACTTCACAAATGCTGTGAATGTTTTGAAACTTAATGGGTAAGGGAGTAGAGTGTGAATATAGTTTACTGTAGACCTTGGCTGGATATGATGTGTGAATTTCTCTGCTTCTATCTAAAAGGGTGTTTCTCTGCACAAAAAAAGAGGCTGAAGGAAGATCTGGAAAATTGGAATAGATAAAATTTTCCAAACAATAGCTATCTTTGTTGAGTGAAGACTGACTACTTGAATTTCAAATTTCCATTTTTAGGATGTAATTAGTCTTACAGTGACACTAACTGGGATTCCAAAAACAGTTTAACCCCCAGGATACAAGCAATATCCCTGTAAAGTACTAGGGTCTTATGCAGTCCCAGCTGAATCCAGGATTACAGATGCATGTAAGAAAACTTATTTTCTTACTAGGAAACTTAATACTAACTAACCTAGGATTAAATTTTTTCAAGCTACTGATATCATTTAAAGAGTAAATATTTGATTAAAATTTTACAGAAATAAAGAAAAAAGAACATGGTATAGTTTGCCCCTTTGGACAAATAGCTGAATAACTATAGCACAAATACTTCTTATGATGTTTAAAGGGTCACATGTCCCATTCATGCCTCATGGCCCCATTATGCAGCTGCTTCTGATGAAACTGTCTTTTTATGATTTCTTTCTCATAAATGTTCAATCCTTCAAATGGAGAGAGGTAGCAGTCTATCTCTGTAGTTTGAAAGAGAACATTTGAGTAGAATTGTGCATCTGTGTCTTTCATTTTAGCCATGTAGAAAAGACAAAACAAGAAGTCAGGAGATATGGATAGCTGGCACTTTGCCTATTGTGAAGACTACAGGACCCCCAACAGCTTCCTCTAGAGACAACACATCTCTTTATTCTTTTATCAAAGAGAATTCATCATGTTGAAAGTCTAAACTCCTTTAGCAAAAGAGAGACCTGATGGTGCTTTTTTGTCTCTCATCACTCACTACTGTTTGATCTCTGAGCCTTTTGAGAGGTAGGTAGCATGAGACCAGGAACCTAATAGCATGTCTACTTCTGCCTCCTTCTCCCCTTTCCCTTCCCCCACCCAAACTCTATGGGAAGAATAAGAATGAGGTCTTGTAAATTTGTAATATGATTCAGCAGGTTTCATATAAGCGAGAAAATGGTAGTAGTTATCGGATAACAAGCGCAGTTTCATGTTACAGGTCTTAGCTTCTCTGTGAGATACAAGAGATGCCACACTGGACAAACTGATCCAGAATCTTCTCAACATACTTATAATGATTGTACTCCTGGGTAATCATTTTTAAAGATTCTAAGGGCAACAGAGTTAAAAATTTGTGATACTCTCTTCTTAAAATTTACTTCAGGTCAGAAAAATCACCAGATTCATAAGTAGATATACCTTTAACCCAAACTTGTTAGAATTTGCCAGTCTCATATTGGTCTTACCTCCCTTCAAGCGTATGTGCTAAGAGTTAAATGAAAGAATGCCCCCTTCTTTGGCATTAATTATCTCTCACCTTGGAAAAGCAAATAATATTTATTTTGACAAGTGGTGTACTGCGATTTAATTCTGACACTAAACACGGGGAATTACTGTCCGACTCCAGAGGTTTAAGGCCATGGTCCCCAACATGACTGCCTTGACTTTAGGAACAGATTTCCACTGGGAGTCCACAAGCCACTTGCACGTATGACTGAATGGCTATACCTCTGGAGGTCCCCTGGGCCCCTCACGTTTGATAATTCCCTATCACAACACACACAACTCAGTAAAGTACTATGCTTATAATTACAGTTTTATTATTAAGGATAAAAATCAAGACCAGACAAATGGAGAGACACATTGGACAATGTTTAGGAGGGTCTAAAATGCAAAGCCTCTGTGCCCTCTCCTCGTGGAATTAGGATACATCACCTTTCTGTAACAACAGTGTGTTCATCAAACAGGAAGCTTCACTGAGCCTCAGTGCCCAGTCTATATTGGGGCTTTATTACGTAGACATAATTGATTAAACTCAATCTCTAGCCTCCTTCCTCTGCCTGGAGGTCAGGCTGGTCCAAAGTCCCAACTCTTTCATCATATGGTTTATGTTTCTGATAACCAGGCCCATACTGAAGCTATGTTGGGGGCTACCATGAATCTCAATGTAAACTCAGGTGTGAGCCAAAGGACTTGTGAATAACCAAGATACTTCTATCATTCAGGAAATTCCAAGAGTTTTTGAAGCTCTGTGCCAGGAACCCAGAACAAAGACCGGACAGATTTTTAAGTAGACAATAATGTGAAATCTAGATGAATCTTGAACATTGTGCAGCTATAAGAGTGCTATTGTTTCGAACCAGAAAACAAAGGCTCAGATTTTCTACTCAGCTCACCCTGGGTCAAAAACATTTGTGGCAGAAATAGAAACAATATTAGAACACAGGCACTGTGGCTGCCTGCTGTGTTCTCCGATCCTCATGTCTCTTTGACCATTAGCTTGCAGCAAAATGCCCTCCTGAAGTTGTCTCTATAATATGCATTTTAAGACAGCTAATTTGAAGTTATAGTTCCACATGGGGTAGGATCTTCCTGCTTCCTCTTTCCTTTTCTATGCAGCAGCCTGAGCCTCTTTACCTCATGAAAATGAAGAGATGACTTCTTAAGGGTAAGCATTTTGAAGTATATATAGTACATGTTTGAGGAGGACAGGGCACCCCAACATTTTGTTGAGAAGAGGTACATTTTTGAATGACATTTTGCTTGACATTTTGCCACTTCCTGTAATCTGCTGTACTTAATCCAAGCCAGTAACTTCTATATACAACCCTACATGATGGTTTGATTTTGAAGAGGATATATAGAAAATGGCTTGTCTTTTGTGATGGACTGTTCAAAGCCATTTCATCTTTCCCTTCATCCTTCAAGGGAGAAAGACCAACACTTTCCATTTTCTGAGAATTCATCAATTCTACAGCCCTAGTGCCTAGATGAAAATCATATTTAGCTTACCCTTTGTAGACTTCTCTCTCTTGTCCCAAATAAGAAAAAATTATTGCTCTCTCTGCTGATTCAACTGCAGGAGACACATATAAACCAGTTTTGTTGTTTGCTTTGACAAACACGTGTGGCCATATTTACACATTATCAGGATTACGAAGTTCCCAGTGATAATTTATGCTTGCAGATAATTGTGGCTTAGATTCAAGGCCTATTTTGGCTTGATTTCAATTGTTTAAAATCAAGTCTGCCCTCATACAGACAGTAAGCCTTCTTGTTTCTCTTCACATTACCCATTCTGTTTTTTCCTTCTACTTTCCGTCATCCCAGATATTTAAAGTATAGTGACAGAGTTTAGCTTTTGCTATTATAAAGACATCAAAATCTTCCACTCCTATTTATCCTATATATGACTACTTACTTTTAAAAAATGAACATCACCAATCATGTCATTTTTTTCCTCAAAAACTTGTTATGATCTTCCATTGTCCTCCATTAATTTAAAAATGAAGTACAAGTTTAGCTTGGCATTCAAGGTCTGTCATGACAATTTCTTTCTAGTATATTATTGCTTCCATATATGTTTGATCTGCTTCCAATCAGGTCTATAAAGTCTTTTACATATTCCTATTCCTGTCAATGTTTTACAAATTGCTTTTGTTATTTCCATTTTTTAAAATAACATTTCCTCAAACGATAAAATTTTGTCGTCTTTAAGATTTAACTCAAATGCCATCTCTGCCACACAATCATTCATTCTGTCCCTATGACCTTCCTTTCTTCTTTCCATGGACAATAGACTTTTACTGATAAACCACCATAAGCATTAGTTGCTGGAAATTCAATGGTGATTAATTTGGAAAAAGGAGCCTCCTTCCTCCAGAAATTTCAAAGCCCAGGGAGAGGAAACAGAGCAATACTACAAATTATAAAGAATGCAATAATGGATGAAGTATAAGGTTCTATGGGGACACATAAAAAGGGAACTTGGACCAGTCTTGAGCAATGAAAGAAGGATTCTAAGAAAAAGTGATATCTTTGCCAAAGCTAGAATAAGAATTCACCACCTGCCAGGATAAGGAATAAGGAAGAGGGAGGAAGGCTCCATGCAGATGGAAAACATGTGTTAAGGCCCAAAGGCGAGAAAAGCCACAGCATATTTGAGGAATACACATAATTTCCAAATAATCCGAGCATAAAATGAACGAAAGAAGTGATGAAAGCTGACGCTGGGAGGAAAATTATTTCAGTTGCTTTTGAGCAATAGTGGGAAAGTTTATCCAATAGAAAATTGGATTTACAGGTCAAGAAAAAAGAGATTTAGTTTAAAAATTTGTAGTTGAGAATCTTCCATATATTGTTGGTCACTAATTTAATAACAGAGTGTGGATATCACTCAAGGCAAGTATGCAAAAATGAGACCCTAAAACAATCCTGAGGAATGCATTGGTAATTAAGGAATGGTGAGGTAGTTGAAAGAATGGCCATAGAACTGGGAGAAAAACCAGAAGAATCTGATAGCATATCAGCCAGACACAAGGCTGGTCTGGCAAGACACAAGGCAGACTAGTGAAGAATTAAATGCTCCCAAGAAGTTATGTAAGACGAGAAATGAGATATGCTCAATGGATTTAGCCAAAACAAAATCAGTGGGAGCTCTAAAAATAAGAGCACTTCAATGGACTGACTAGTGAGGCCAGACAGCCATGGGTTGAGATGAGACTGGGAAATAAATGGTAACACTGCAAGTGAGAACTGTTATAAGAAGACTGGCTGTGAATGGGTGAAAAGAAAGACATTGGTAGCCAAAGGTAAATATGGGTCGAGAAAAGGATGTTTTATGTTATGAAAGAAATAATATGTTTGGATAGTCCAGAGGAAGGTACAGAAGAAAGATCAGGAATACAAGAGAGGGATAAACTCTTACTCAATAGGTCTATGGAAAGAAAGCAAAGCACAACAAACCATTACTCTTAGGCAAGAGGTTAGTTACTTACTTGTAGCCAACAGGAGATTCCAAAAGTTAGGTGTGGATTTCTCATAATGTACACGTTTGCTGGGCAGAGAGTTGGAAAATCCCTGCCTGATGACTTACACTCTTTCCCAATATTTGACTTGTGACTTCTTTCGGCACTTACTACACTATCTCATGGGTTTCCGGCTTACTTGTTTTGTCTCAACCAGACTGTAGATCAGTGCTGTCCAACAAAATTTTAATGTAATTCACACAAGTGAGCCCTATATGCAATTTCAAATTTTCTAGGGTCACATTAAGAAAAACTTAAAAAGAGAAAATTAATTTAAATAATGTATTTTATTTAACTAGCATATCCAAGATATTATAATTTTAACACATTCTTATTCATGTGCCCCCTAACAATATTTTGGTCAATGACAGACCACATATACAACAATGGTCCCATAAGATTATAATGGAGCTGAAAATGTCTGTGGCCTCGTAATGCGGAAGCCATCATAATGTGGCAGCACAGCACACTACTCATGTGTTTGTTGTGACGCTGGTATAAGCAAACCTACTGTGCTGCCTGTCTCATAAAAAACTATAGCACATACAATTCTGTTTAGTACATAATACTAGATAATGATAATAAACAACTATGATAGTGGTTTATTTACTACACTTTAAAATATTATTTTAGAGTGTACTCCTTCTACTTATATAAAAGTTAATTGTAAAACAGCCTCAGGCACGTCCTTCAGGAGGTATTCCAGAAGGTGGCATTTTATTATAGGAGATGACAGCTCCATGTGTGTTACGGCCCCTGAAAACCTCCAGCAGGACAAGACGTGGAGGTGGAAGACAGGGATATTGATGATCCTGACCCTGTGTAGGCCTAGGCTAATGTGTGTTTTGTGTCTTCACTTTTAATAAAAAAGCTTAAAAAGAAAAATTAAATAGAAAATGCTTATAGAATAAGGATATAAAGAGAATATTTTTGGACAGCTATACAATATATTTGTGTTTTAAGCTAAGTGCTATTACAAAAGACTTTAAAAGTTTTTTTAATTGAAAGTTTATAAAGTTAAAAAAGTTACCGTAATCTCAGGTTAATTTATTAGGAAGAAAGAAAAAATTTAAAATGTAATGTAGTCTAAGTGTCCAGTGTTTATAAAGTCTTCAGTAGTGAATAGTAGTGTCCTAGGCCTTCACATTCACTCACCACTCACTGACACCCAGCACAATTTCCAGTCCTGCAAGCTCCATTCATGGTAAGGACTCTATAAAGGTATGCCATTTTTTTATGCTGTATTTTTATGGTGTTTTTTTTTTTTTCTATGTTTGGATACTTAAACACTTACCATTGTGTTACAATTGCCTACAGTATTCAGTAGAGTAATAGGCTGTACAAGTTTGTAGGCTAGGAGCAATAGGCTACACCATACAGCCTATATGTATAGAAGGCTCTACCATCTAGTTTTGTGTAAGTACACTCTGTGATGTTCATACAATGGAAAAATTGCTTCACAACACATTTCTCAGAATGTATTCGCATTGTTAAGCAATGCATGACTGTATATTTAATTGATCCAATAAATGCAAATCATCAATGTCTACATACTGTTTGTCAGCTTTGGTGCTAGAAAAGTCATCTTTTTTCCTTCTTCAAAGACCTTTGGGAAACTAAGCTCATTTTAACAAACAAAACTGATGCTATGTTAATTTGAGCAGCCTAGATGGGATTAGGAAGCACCCTGACCAAATCAATCAGTTGTTCTAGCTTAGGCTTTCCAACATCTGCCGTTCCAGAAGAGATTCTGATTCGATTAATATAAATTAATATAAAATGCATCTGACTTGTTATTAGAGGAATTTGTCTTCTCTGAAGTTAACTCCACCATCTTCCTGACAAGTGAATGATCTGAAAAATCTGGGAGGGGTTTCAGGTTCCTCATCATTGGCTAACTACACCTCGGGACAAAATAAACATCAAAGAGTTTCTGCTTCAACAGTCCTTTCACAAATAGGCTACTTTTGCTTAAAGGTATATCCTTTGGTTGGGTCAATGTGTTACAAGAATGAGTGAGTCATGGGGTTACAGAATATTACAGTTGGAAGGGACATTGGAGATAATATTTTTAGCACTTCTACACCCTCCTCTCCCCAAATTCTTATTTTATAAGTGAGAAAATGGTCAAAATATCACATTTATTCCTGATATTAAAAGCAGATTGAGACCTGGAATAAGATATTCCCTAGAAAACATTTTATTTAAAAGTGTGGTCCGACCAGAATGAATTCATGTTATACCTTACAGAATAATTCTTGCACATGTGGCTTACATATTTGCAATTGAATTTTAAAAATTACTCTACTGTAATCTCAGCACTTAGGTCAAGAGTTGAGGATCCCTTGAACCCAGGAGTTTGAGACAAGCCAGGCAATATAGTGAGACCCCTGTCTATGCATTTAAAAAAAAAAAAAAAAGTTAGTTGAGTGTGTTGGTTGCACACCTGCGATCCCTGCTACTCAGGAGGCTGAGGAGGGAGGATTGCTTGAGCCAGGGAAGTCGAGACTATAGTGAGCTGTGATTGCTCCACGGCACAGTCTGTCTCTCCCTCTCTCTCTCACACACACACATTCAAAATCACTGCACATATTCTCTTTCTCTAAATAGTTAAGTTTTATGTATTCTTGAAGCATAAAATGTGTTCCATTAAATGGATTCTCCCATTTCTTTTAAATTTCCTAAAATAAAAAGATTCCCGCTATGTATGGACTTCTTTGTCAGTTCCTGCCACTGTACTCCCAGCTGTGGCTACTGAAGAGCTCCCAGCAGATTGCTCAGCTTTGCCTAATGCCTGAATCATTAAGATTCAGGCCCAGTGGTATATTAGAAACTAATTCTCCACCAGCAGGAGTAAGAAAATTAGTCTGTAGCCCTATGCCAGGTGTCTCTTTTCTCCCAAGGACTACATCAGCATCAAGCTAAGCTTTCTTTCTCTAACCACCCTTCCCCTTCTTCCCTCTGCATTTCTATTCCATTCTTCTGAGTTGCCTGCCCTCCTGGGCCCCTTGTAATAAACCTCAACCACAAGGTAAGTTTTCTAGGGCTCTCCCTCCTTTCTGCTCCCGCAGGTCTCTTCCTCCAGGGCCTAGTTCCTACTCTTTGCATCCTCGGCTACTGGCTGTGGCTCTGCTTTAATCCCCGTGGAACTCCCTGACAGCATGGCTCAGTTCCCTCGCCTAATGTTAGATACTAAACCAATCCCTGTTTGAGCTTTCTTGCTTCTCTTCCTTTAAAGCAGAACTTTGGGAAACCAGATCTAGCCTGGAGAATTCACTGTGTTACACTAGATCTAGCGATTTTAACTTTACACCCTCTTCCCTTTGAGTTATAACATCTACCCTAGGATTGTTCTTTCTAGTCTTTGTTTTATTGTTTCCAGATAGCTTCCTTCTTTCCACTATTATGCTGCAGGGCAAAATTCAGGTTAGAGTTATGCAAAGTATCAGATTCTAGCAATTTTTCAGAAGCAGAAAAAGAAACACTTGTTTGTATTATAATATAGGATCTCATTTCAGTCATCCCTAGGAGTCTTTCTGCAAGGTTATTATACTTTTATTATCTTTGATGGCTGCCTTACCAAGAAAAATTAAACATCTGTCTAATTTTAAGCATCTAGTTTAAAAGGCACTATCAAAACTTTCGCTATGGTGTAGAGGCCCATAAAGATGAGAAAAGAGATTCTAATATTCTGAGTTCTGTTTATGCAGAAAATCTCAGATACTCAAGCTAGCTGTGTAAGAACGGAAACCCATGCCATATAGTGCCATATAGCATCATTGACTGTTTTTTTTTTTTTTTTTGGCCTTCATATATTTTTGCTTTTTGATGATAATAAGAAACCTACTGTATAAAGATGGAGCTATTTAGGTACAGAAATCTTTATTATCAGGAATGTGTACACTAGAACACACCCTGGTTCCATATATTAGCCTGCAGAGACTTCATCATATATTAGGCTGCAGGAAAAAAAAAAAAAAATGTGTTTATATAGCCATCCTGAAAATTGTCAGACAATATATCACTCGAAGGCTGTCATATAAAGTAAAGTATTAAGAAGAATATTTATGGGGTTTTTGTGCTGTCCTGACTTTACAATTCCAATAAATCGTTCCTCAGCATGTACCCCTCTTTCCTTTCTGCCTTTGTAAAAGTTGTGGAGCTTAATAGATGGTTAGAACTTGGGAAGTCACAAGTCTGATGGAATCTTGAACTGGATGGTGGTGATTAAACTGCCATCCTGCGTGATATTACTCCCAAGCCTTTGAGCACCAAACTGACATTCCCCCTGTGTACACTTTGCACACATCGTGCAGGAAATTAAAACTAGTTTGGTAAGGGAAAATGACTACATAATTTTAAAAGGCTTTCTAATTCCCAAATAGCACTAGAAAGCTGCAAATTAAAAACATATCACGTGGTAGCCATCTCTTTGACAAGGTACTGACACCAAGCAGTTAGACACATCACACTAGCAGTTTGGGTTTAGGAAGTGCTACTAAGTAAGTAGCTCATCTGATAGCAGCTGGAAAGTTCTCCTGCCCTTTCTGGGGCTTTTCAGGTCTGTGTTGATTCTTGTGTCAGGCTCCATACCGTCTTTGGTGAATGTTAAGAAGTCTGAGTAAAAGTCAGCAGCTTTCATTCTAGCAGATACTACAGAATAGGAGTATATGAAATAGTGAATAAGATTCTATAGGTGATTTCTCTTTTTTTTTTTTTTTTTTTCCTAGGTGTGATTTCTAACAGTCCATTTATGTGGGCAACGTTGTTGACTTACCATTCAAAGGCACCTTTATTGTGTTTTAATTTTTAACTTGGATACATCATACAGTGCTGCTGGGTACTGAGCGAGCCTGAGGTACTAATGAATTCAGAACTTAGAAGTAAAAGGAAAGGAAATGGAGTTGGGTTTTGAGTGCCATTAATATTCAGTTCAGATCTTTCACAGTGGGGACCCCGACCAACATGACAGGCAGATATGAGGGGCAGCTACGAATTCAGGAGGGGAGGGTGCTATCCAGGTCCCTACCTTCATTTATATTTCATCTCTGTACATTAGGTCTTGCAAAAGGGAAAATAGTAAGAACATCTAGGCTTTTATTTTCTTATTCTTCTTCCCTGTTTAGTTCTTCATTTATACAGAGATGGGAATGGATGTCCTCTTGTTTGAAAATCTCATATCTTCTTTTTAGGGTTCCTAGGATAGCAGACATATAATTTAAAACAAACCAAAGCACACCAAAAGACTGAAGGAAAGAAAGAAATTAATTCCGTAGGTAAATATGACACAAATATTCTCTGTTTTACTCTATTGTTTAAGGAAGCCACACCTAATTATATAGCATTTTTCTATAATGTTATAAACATTGTGCAATCCAAGCTATAGATTTGCAATAGGGACATATTCTGACTACTCTATAATTCAGTGTAGTGAGCATGGTCCACACTGACATGACTCTGCATGATAATTGTTTCTATATTTTTAAATGCCAGTTAATATGCTTACTTGCTAAGTTAAAACATGTTCCTTAGATTTTCAAATTTTTCCTAACTGAAGGTTTTTTTAAGTGTCATGTGTTTCAATCCAAATTTACAACTTGATCTAAGCTTCTTTAGATTAAATTGCAAATTTATATAAGTGAGTATTAATATAAAATTTATCAACACTTACATTAAAAAGCAAATTGGCACATGTTTTGCATATGTAATATAAAGTTAAAATAATCTGGGTTTTCATGCATTTACTAATTTGTGTATTACCCACAAATGCCACAAAAATGGAAAGGGGGGTATGTTATGTAGGAAGAGAGCTAAAGATAAAAGGTCATAATTCAGGGCCTCCCAATCCATTTGTGATCTCACTGAAATTATTTGACTTTCTCAGTATAAGTATTTGTAAAATAGAGCTCTGATAACAACGCTCAGTACAAGTACTCCTGTATAATTATAGGAAATTGTATACAGAACCTGGTTAATGTATAGCTCCACGTATTTCATAACACTGTCCTTACTGACTCTTCAACTGCTCTATGAGGTTCTTGAAGACAAACAGCATGGCTATCTAGTCCCTGCACCTAGCGTAGTGATTGGCATACAGTAGTCACTTGATGTGAATTATTAGATTAATGAATGAGAGCTCACTGGCTTTGTAGTCACAACTAAGATCAGAATCTTTTTTTATACTATATGTGATCCAGCTGACCTTGAGTAAGTTACCGAACCTCATTGTAATTGGTTTTAGCATCAAGAAAGAAAGAAGACCTCCCATATTTCTAATGGTAATAGCAAACTTTAAATAAAAGTAATTTATATTAGAAGAGATGGCATATATTCAGGGCTTAAAACATGGAACTTCTTTTCCCACTCCCCTCCTTCACATCGCTATCATACAGATTGGAATTCAAGTCTTATGTAAGAAAAACTTGCTATGCATGGCTCTTTGATCTTTCCAGTAAACAGTCTTTCTCTCTTTCTATGTAAAAGTATGAAGAGAATTTGCCTGGGAACAGGAAATGTCAATAGTCAGAAAAGGAAGAGGGAAGAACAAAGAAAAAAAATGTTGACTTGGTCTTTGGAAATTCCATGAATCGTGAAAGGTGCTGGCTTTCCTACCACTGATAAACATATCCATGCAAGACAAAGTTGAGAAGCAGCTGTCTGTCCCTGCACTGCTCTGGTTCTTTCAAACTACCAGTTCTCTGACTTTCTTGGTCAGGTCCTTGACTTCCCCCAAGGAACTGCAGGCTACTTCCAGTAACCTTGCTGGGGCTTCCTGCTTAGCCCTTTCTTTTTCCTATTTTCTTTGAAAACCCTTATTAAACACCATCCAATACTTCAGGCCTCTACTCTTCTTTCCTAATCTGATAAATTGATCTCTGCTAAGGAAGTTTTAAACAGACTATGATTTAATCAAATTAAGTTTCTGTTTCGATGTTACTGTTTGTAGAGAACATGCCAAACTTTTGATGAAATGTTTTTGGCTGGTGCTTCTCAGGTCACATAAAACCGTAGATTTTGTGCGTCCTTGTGCTGACACTTGAATCTTGACAGTGGTTGGTTGGAGCTGTTTGGGCCTTTGAAAAGCTTAAAAAACTCTCTCATTCAAAATGAAAATAACTTTATTCACTGTTTTCTGGTTATTAAAGCAATCTACATACATACTATATCAATGGGGATTAGGTATAGAGGAAAAAAAGTATAATAATCTTTTATAAGACCCTTCTCTACTCTTAACATTTTGGAATATATATTTTTAGTATTTTTCTCTGCTAATGTAGAAGAAAACTGGGTCGTATCATATTTTACTCTCCTTTTTCAGTAAGAAATAGGTTATGGGAGATTTTAATGTCAATAAAGATAAATCTACATGATCATTTGTAATGGCTACATAGAATTATATTGCCTGTTGTCTTTCTCTGTTCAGGCTACTATAACAATATCTCATAAACTGGGTAGCTTATAAACAGTAGAAATTTATTTCTCACAGTTTTGAATCCTAGAAAGTCCAAGATGAAGGCATTGGCAGATTCAGTGTCTGGTGAGGGCTTGCTTTCTGGTTCATAGACAGTACCTTCTTGCTGTGTCCTCACATGGGAGGTGGTAGGAAGGCATGAGGGGTCTCTCTCTTGCCTTTTTTTTTATAAGGACTATAATCTCTTTCATGAATGCTCCCTCCCCATGACCTAATCATCTCCCAAATGCCTCACCTCTTAATACCATCACCTTTGGGGTTTGAATTTCAACATACGAAGTTTGAAGAGACATAAACATTCAGACCATAGTAGATATTACTATCATTACTTGTTTAGCCATTTCCTTACTAAAGAGTATTGTGGTTGTTTTCAGTTTTTTGTTCTTATAAACCATACCTATGGACTTTATTAAAAATACAACTTTCATATTAATCTCATTGTACTCTGATATATAATTTTTAAATACATTCTTAGTGATTTGTTGAATCTCACAGAATATATTTTTAGATTTATGATTTATTTGACCAGTTTTGCTTTCAAATGTTTGAACCATTTATCCTTTCCACTAAGAGAATGCCCAATAGATCTAATCATTAATAAACGCGCACACACACACACACATACACGCTAGGTAATAACCAAACATCTTTTGGTGTTTATAAAGTGCTTTCACATTTATTGAACCATTTGACCTTTATAGCTATCACTTGAAGTAGGTAGAGGATATAATATCCAGTTTTTATAGTTGACTAAACTAAGGTGATCACTTCCTTGATAGTCTAACGATTGTCGCTTCCAGGATACTTTCATTATCATCTCTTCATGGAGTGCCTTAGTCTGTTTTGTGAAGCTATAACAAAACACCTGAGATAAGGTAGCTTATTAAGAAAAAAAATATACTTCCTACAGTTCCGGTGGCTGGAAAGTCCAAGATCAAAGAGCCTTCTTGCTGCATCATTAAGAGCAAGTGAGAGAGGCAGAAAGAGAGGAAAAGGGGGCCAAACTGATTCTTTTATAACAAACCCACTTCTAAAATCATAGTATTAATCCATTAACTCTGCCCTCATGGCCCAGTCCCCTCTCATTAGGCCTGACCTCCCCACACTGTTGCTTTGGGGATTACATTTCTAACACATTCAAACCATAGCATGGAGGTAAGATAATATTTTATTATATTTATAGTGTAGATCCAATATTTTAAAAATTCATGGTCTCTGATAAAAGAGAATAGCTGGTGCCAATTGGCTTTTAATTTGCATATAATTTTCATCTAGCTCCATGGATTTCACTATGTACAGGAATCCTTTTAGCCTCTCATTTTAAAAAGCTACCTTTTTGGGTAAAAGTAATGCCAAATCACTAAGGCTGGAACTGATAAGATACTTTTATTAGTGGGAAAGAAGAACTAAACTCCACAGTGCCACTCTGCCTCTGAGACACACCTGCCCTGTGGATTTTCTTACTAATAATGCTGCCAATTCAATAATGCCCGTGAGGCTTGATTTCTCCGAACACATTTGTCCTAGCCTTTCATTTAATATCTATAGCATAGCTGAGACAAGTCTGTAATATATAACCAACACACCACTAACAATAATCAACAGAGGATCCATGTCATTTTTCTGTTGTGTGCTGTATAGGCACTTGTGAATCTGATGTAAATCATAGATTATCTTAATGATTAAACTACACATAAACACTCATGCAAAAAATTTTATGTGTTAATAAAATTCATGAACTCCCTGGAGTCCCTATATGGACTGGAAATATCAATCTGAAATTCTTTGCTGAGATAAATCGGATTTGAAAAACTGTATCCGACTCTCTTAGCTTATTGATTTATTCAAAATATTTGGTCCTTCTTGAATCTTTCTGTATCTTAGTAGCCAGTAACCAGTACATCCTATACACCGAGACACCCTCCAATACAGAGGCCAACCTTATTATCACCTAACTGCAGGTCCCTTTCCCAACAATCTAGAGTTTCCTTCCTGACCTCACCTATCAACCAATGCCCTGGTTCTACAAAACATCAGAACAATAGCTATGTGTCTCTACAACACGACCATCGTAGCACACATACAATAAAAAGAGATAAACCCATACAGAGCTTAGGTGGGAAAGACCTTCCATTTCTACTCTTGTTTTCTGTTTCCTTCTACCTTTTTCTAGTGTTCGATGTAGTTTCCTTTTTGTTTGCTGAAAGAGTTGAAAGTTCTATACTATTTTGTAGTCTAAGAGATTCTATAACTTAAAAAACTCTTTTTCCCTTTTTCATAAAACAGTTGCTAGGAGACACTGGCTAAACAACTAGAAATCAATAAACCTGTGGTCTAATGTTCCCTGGTAGTAGAGGTATAGTGTATCCTTTGCAGCAGAGAATATACCACAGAGAACTGAGCAATCTACTCCGAGACAAGATCTTCTAGTTCTTAGAAGAGGATAAGAAAGAATGAGCGAGAACAGAATAACAAACATTATTTTCTGAAAAATAGAAATTCTGAGATGATATTAAAAACTGGAATTTGATGCAGAACTTGAGAGTTGATATTGAAAGAGAGAAATGGTTTTCTGCAAAACAAGTGAAAAAATATAAGGGGATGAATACGGTTTTCACTTTAGGACATTTTATCAGAATGCTTTGTGGTAGTCCAAATTGCAGTGATGTAAAAGAATAAATGCCTCTGTCTCAACTGGTAATTTACTAGAGCAGTTATCCTTAATTTTCCCATATTCAAGTCCAATGAAAATTTGCTCATCTCCCCACTTACCACCCCCTGCATTAAAAAAACTATTTAGTGGAGCTTGGCCTATAGGTTCCCCTGTTAGTGCTCAGTAATTCCAGGGCAAAGATAAAGTAGGGCTTTACCTTCATTGTGTGATTCGAGAAGCAATAAAAGGACTATATATACTACTTCTCATTGCTTTTTTGTTGTTGGTCACTCATTCTGCCTATGACTGAGTTTTCTCAATTATTAATTTCTTACTTTGTCTATTGAAAGACTGTGACATGTGAAGTGCACACTATTTGGAAGGAAGGAAGGAGCGTATAAAGGAGGGAGAGGGAGGAAGGAAGGAAGGAAGGAACGAAGGAAGGAAGAAAGAAGGAAGAGACGGAAGGAAGACTCACTCTGTTGAAGGATAATCAGTTGTATCAATACATACCTCAGAGGAATTAATTGCTGCAGTCTGAGCAGGGGACTGAGCAGGATGAATATTTGGGAAAGGGTTGAGACCTTGAGATGGGAAATAGGTGACTTACTTCAGCAATTTTACCAGAGGTCAATCAGGCCAGATCTCTAAGGATTACATGAACTCTAGAAGCAAAAAAGGAAATTAAAATATCCATTTGGGGAGGCCAATTTAGGCTGTTCACTTATTCCAGGGAAGAATTAGTGTTCTGTAGCTCTGGTTTCCACAGGCACATTTCATCTCAGTGTCCCCTAGATACTAGTGTTTTTAAAACCTTATGCTTTTTTCAGCAGTTTAGTTTCTTGAACAACACCTTTTCCAAATCTGTACCATAGAAAGCCCTACCACCATACAATTAATAATGACCAAAGCATTTTTCACCATCATCTGAGTACAAAGGGTGACTGCTTTGTCTTTTTAGTGTACGTTCAGTGACAGTTCATAAAAGCCTTGGCTTGCTGTCCCCCAGGTGACCTGAAAACCAGGCCTTACTTAGCCCTCAGCTCCAGGAAATCTTCATACTGCTCTCCAGGGTTAGGTGACTGAATGAAGGGCTAAGTGTTTTAACCTTGGGAGAAAGCTGGAATCTAGCTGTGACTATGCTCTAACATTTTAACTTTGATGGTCATTTCCCCTATTTGAGACACAGTTGCTTCATTTGTATACAAAGAGGATTCATTTATCCTTATCAAGCAGTAGCTTCATAAAAACCTACTTTGCATGGGGCACTGTGAGCCTAGATAATTCTTCACTCCCTTTTTGAACTATAATCCTCCAGCTTTGTTTCTCAGTCCTAGCCCAGGGCAGGACTCATCAATGGGTACAATTTGCTAAAGATTTTCATGATATGGTCTCTGTATCCAATCAAAAGACTTTTTCTTACCCAGTGAGTATTACAGGCTCTATATGCAATCCTCTCAGACACTGAATGTTTCTGTATGTGGTTTCCAGTTTCCCATGATTATGACTACCATGCCCCTGCCTCTTTCCGCCTGCTTATTAGTTGCTGCTAGAAGCTCTATTTCTTGCTGTCCTTTCTCTGCTTAAACAAACACTTTGGTCTGGCCCTTGGTCCTGAGTTCCTGAGATCTGCATCCTGTTTTCTCTGTACACTGGTCAAAATCTTGATTCCTAAATGACCACCTTTCTGATAATCCACCCAAGCTCACTTCTATAGCCCAGATTGGCTCCACTGAACACAGTTGATGCTGACTTTCCCTCAACAGAACACATTCCAATCCATGTTCTGACAGAACTGATTAAATACACCAAACAAAAAATAGAATATGTTTATGGCAAATCTTCAGGCAAATATAGCATATTTGTTTTGTTGTTGTTGTTTTTGTTGTTGCTTGTCTAAGTAGAAATGGTAAACAAGTACTTCCTATTCTAAGTGGTAACAAACCAAAAGGGAACTAAGTGCCACATTTCTGTTGTTTCATTATCCCCTTTTCTGTTTCCCTCCATTTTTGATTCTGTGTCAAATATTTGTCTGTGTATTGCCCTTGTTCCTCCCAAGCACTGGCTCTCTTTGGAGCTTTTGTTTTAGAAACATGCACACATATATATGCAATTAAATGCAGGCTTTGACTTTTCGCCTGGGAAACTGGAAGGATAAGGTGAGCTAAGCTTTTAATTACAAGTACTCATTCTGGGAGGCAGGGAGTTTGAGCTTCTGACAGCTACCACTGCTCAGCCTAATCCCATCTTTCAGGGAAGAAAAAGAAAAAGCCCACGTGTATCTATCTACAAAAATGTTGACTTAATATATTTGACATTTTAAAAAATATTTGCTAAAGTAAATACTGCTTTAAAACCAACAAAAATATTGTTGTTGTTAAATTGAAGGGTTTATGTAGCTATGATTCTTTGATTCCTCTTAGGTTATTCTATCTCTGTTTTGTTTAAAGTTGATTCTTGGTACACAGAAATTCTAGGATTCCACACTTTTATGACTACTTTCATCCAGATTCCCAAATCTCTTTACAAATACTAATTACTGTGGTCTAATGTCACTGGAAATTGTTTAATATGCTCCAAGAAGGTTAAACACTTTAAATCCCAATTTACAAATTAAAAAAATGGAATGTGGAAAAGCTAAGTTGCATTTGGGGATTTAAATAGGGTTTTGGTTGAAACAACTGGAAATGACAGCTGTCAACCCAGTTCCCTAGTCCTTGAACTCATTTGATATCCTACACTTCTTGAATTATTATACATATAGAAAGACAGTTTGTCATTGTGAATTCAGACACTGAAGATCTCTTTTCCTCCAAATAATGCATAACACCTAAAAGTATTACTGTAGTGTAGTGGCATCATCCCAGGTCAAAATTTAAAATATTTTATTTCTTGTAGAAGTCATGTTTTAAAACCCAGGATTATAATAAGTGAAATTATCTCTCCCCTTTTCAGCAATTTCTAGCTGTCCATCAATCAGATTCAGTTTTGTAAATATTAAAAAAGACATATATATATATTTTATGCATAGATGTTTATGTACATGCATGCACATACCTATATATATCACATACATATAGACACACAGAATAAAACAAAAATTACTTCCATGTAAGATCTTGATATAATGACCAACAGACGAAAGTCTCTCATGTCTCATGCAAATATCCATCAATATATTTCTAGTATTACCTTCTTTTCTCTAATGGCTTGTCTGTATGTAGAGTTTTGTTGAAGCAGCAGGAAGCAAAATCTACACACACGAGCTCATAGTCTAACTTCATTTCTGTATTATTGTATTTTCTTCTCAAAAACTATTAAGCTAGAAAAAAAAAAAAAACACAAAAAACTATTGAGCTAGAGGTGTACCTCATTGGTCAACCTGCAAGTAGGTATCCATAGACTAGAAAGTATGTCTAATGAGTGAAGTTGATCTTAGTATAAATAATAGATGGTGATATGGTTTAGCTGTTGGTCCCCATTCAAAGTCTCATCTTGAATTATAATCCACATAATCTCCACGCGTCAAGGGTGGGACCACGTGGAGGTAATTGAATCATGGGGGCAGTTTCCCCAGTGCTGTTCTCGTGATAGTGAGTCTCACGAGATCTGATGGTTTTCTAGGTGTGTGGCATTTGCCCTGCTTGCACTTCTTTCTGCTGCCCTGTGAAGAAGGTGCCTTTCCTCCCCTTTGCTTTCTGCTATGATTATAAGTCTCCTGAGGCCTTCCTAGCCATGTGGAACTGTGAGTTAATTAAACCTCTTTCCTTTATAAATTACCCAGTCTTGGGTATTTCCTTACAGCAATATGAGCACAGACTAATACAGATGGTCAGAAGTGTATTAGAACTTTCATAGGCATGACGTAAATAGCTACGACATCAGGGAATATTAGAGCTGACATTTGGAGAGTGAGGGTAACAATTTGCAACATATGTTATGCTGTGTATTGATAGGGAAATTAAAAGACTAACATTGGCACAAATGACTTTTTATTGGGGTTGCAAAGAGGCCTTGCCAATACAACAAGCAAGTGTTGCATCATTTCCTCCTGAGTTCTGTCCTAAATTATTGAACCCTTGGTGTCTGAATCAAAGGAACATGTTTTCCTAGCTGAATGTGAATTAGTGTATTTAGATGACTCAGTTGGAAATAGGGACGTTATATAGAAGTGATATTGGTTGGTGAATGGGTGAGAAGTCAGTAAAGTATTTTATTTAGCTACCAGAAACTCTTTGTGCATGTCGAATTATTGTAGCAATTTTGTTCCTATTTACAATCCCTTTTATTTAGAATTTATCTTCTTTATTTGAAAATCTTCCCAAGTATTCCCCAGCGTAAAGTTATGATTATAATCTTATATCTCAGCCAACAATAATTTCCCTTAAATCTTATTTTTGATTAAAGGTTTATCTTGAATTTTATGATCTCAAATTATCCATGTGAAGTGACATTCCCTAAAGTGAACCAGTTCCTACCACAGTCCAACATTAGAAAGACTCTGAAAGTTTTGCTCCAATTCCACATTAGATTTTGTCACATAATTATAGACAAAGATGTCCCCAGACCTGGAACCTGTAGGCTCCCGGATTCAGGTTTCTTCAATTGTATCTGATAACTGGATAATTTAGGCATAGATAATATATGAGGATTAAGGTGAGTTTGAGCGATAGAATATATCTGTATTTATATACCCACATCTGTGTGTGGTTATCTGTATTATGAGTTAATTGATATGAATCATATAAAAGAGTTCTTAGATAATGCTAATTGCTCAATAAGTGTTAGCTGTGGCTGCTGTTGTTGTTAATGTTGTTTCACATGTTGTTTTGGTTGTAGGTGTTATACGACATAATTACCTTCCTAGGGAAGTATGAACTAAGATTTGAAGAAAGACAGGAGTCTTCATATTAAAAACTCTTAGAATGGAACATCACACACCAAAAGTCATTCTAAGAAACTCTTGCCCAAACAAGAGTGCTTTACCTCGCTAAGGCCTGGTATCTTTCACCCCAGGGTGCTCCTCTGTGATTGACAGCCCTATTTCTGATGCTGTCTCTGGGGAAGGAGCTGAAAGCCATTTAGACTGTGGGCCATTGTGTCAGACCTTCTATTCACCTACGAACAAGCACTCTTTATGGAGGACGGGTTTTTGGTCTGGCCAGGTATTAGCAGGATTCATAGAGAAAACTACAAGGAGACATTTCAGTGACCTTAGGCTTTTCTTTTGGCTTGATGAAGCCCAAAGAAATCTCACAGGCTGGCCCTGGAGATTCTGATACTGCCTCCTAGTTGTCGATCAGCATGAGGGAAGGCTTATACCTAGAGTTAACCAGCGTTCTGATTGGTGTAATTAAAAAGTGAAATTACATCTTGATTGGAACTAAGCTTTGTACCAGAATAAACTCTGAGTCATACTCCATAGCCCGGGGTTATTATCTATTATCACACACGTGAGTAACCTCTCCATCTTGTCACTGCCTATGCATCATCATCTCTAATTTTTCTCATCACTACAGTTTATCTCTTCAGTCTCCAGGTTAGGCAGTTTATCCTACCTGTTCCCGTCATCATTTATCCTAAGAGTATGTACTGTTAACCATCAGGTTACATCTCCCAAATTCCTCAAATCTCCACAAATGAATAGTGTTGCATGGCTGTTTAGATCATGGTCTTTGAAATCATTCTGACTTGGCTTCATCTCCCTTTTCTAACTTGCTGATTGGATGAATTTGGGTGGTTATTTAACCTCTTTGAGTCTTTCTTTCATTGTTCATAAAATGGTGATGTTGATAACTGAATGTAAAGAGTTGCTGTGAGTATTAAAAAATAATGGTATATGTTATTTTGTTTTAACCATAAATATTTGATTAATAATGAAGCTCTTCTTTGGATTGTATGTAAAATAATATTATCAATAAGTACCACATTCCATGTGCAATCAATTTTGCAGTGTACAATGGATTTTCACATCTTTTATCTCATTTTGTCTTCAGAAAATATTCACCTGATAGATTTATATTATCTCCATATTTTCAAATGAAAATTAAGTATCATAAAGACTAGGTAACTGCCTCATTCTCATTCTAATTTGACTTGCTGAAGCAGAACTCAAACCCAGATAATCTCGCTTCAAGTTCAGAGTTCTTTCTAATCTTTTCACTGCTATTCTTACTGCTAGTCGCATAGGAGGTATTAAGACTATTTTGCATGCATAGATTTACGAATGAGAAAATACTTTAAAGGGGAGAGGTTAAATAAACATTTTACTAAGTGGAGACCAGAACAGAGAAGTCTATATTTAATAAATCAGCACCAGGCAGAGACCCTAAGAAGGGGTATATAAATCTAGATCCATTGAGAGAGGTGGCTTTTAGGGGAAGGAGAGGTTACAGATGCCCTGAAATGGAAATCCTTCACCAAGCTTGAAGCAGAAGATGCTGACCAGCAAATTCTGAAAATGTCATATTTTCTCTAGGAAAATTAAAATGTGAGCAGATAGATAATAAAGCAACAAATAACAAACAAAAAGGTTCCAGTGGCATATGTAAGGTTCTTGGCACATAGCTAGTAATTGATTAAATGAGGTGAATACGAAAAATACTTACCATGATATTTTGGCTTTCATGAGCTTTCAGTGCATCTCAGCTATTAGTAATACTTGCTGCTTCTTCACCCTTTCTCCTTCCCTCAGTTACTTCTTCTAGTTCTCCCTCCATTCTCTAGGCTCTTTGGGATAGAGTAATTTGTGATCTCTGACTTCCTGATGCTGGGAGTGGGAAGGAGTCTGAGGTGAAAAAACAGTCAGAGATGAAAAGATGAGAAATATAAAGAAAGTATTATGATAATGCTTCGTAGGGAAAATTGATTCTGACTAGGGAGTGGAGTGTCAAAGAAGGCTTCACATAGAAGGTATTATTTGATCTGGCTCTTGAATGACTAAAACTGATTGCTTAATGATAAAGAAAAAGCAACGAAATAAAGCCAGGAAATGTGATCACAGTCAAACATATTTGACCCGCTATAACTTGTCAGGTAATAAGAGTGAGGTGAGCAAAACAGCAACTGTGTCTTGAGACTGTAAGAGAAGCATTTGTTCAGAATATTTTGTTTAAGTATTATTTTACTGTTTTTCTCTTGACTCCAGAAAAGACCTCAAAGTGAGTAAGAAGAGGACGTGGAGTTCAATTCTTATTTTTGTTATTTTAAGGCATTTATAAAATCTGTAATATAACAGATTTTGCTCTCAAGAGGCAAATTTTTCTGAGTCTGAGATAAAAGGGGTACTTTGTGGTTTTATTTTGGAAGCACCCCACCCACCAACCCATACAACATAAAACACTTATCTATATCTAATACATTTGTTTAATCATAAATAAAAATTACAATGAAAGTATAAGCATGTCTCTAAATACCAACCATGATTAACCAGTAGTTGTTTTGGTTTTTTTGAAACATTTAAAAAAAAATCATTCTTGACATGCACTTGCTTGTGCTTACACACATATCATTTCAAAGAGCATTACAAGAGCCAGAACAGTTGGCGTTAGACTTAGAAGAGAGATTAGCAAGACTCCATTCCAGGAAAATCGTTATAGTGATCACTTGTCACTTGTCATTACATATACATCTTATTGGTCTTCTTGCTTCAGTTTCAGTTTAGACTTAACTTACACTTGAGAAATCACTCTTTATCGTCTTCTCTTCTTCTAGAATTCACTGGATTCATCTGACTGGCTGCCAATTTATGCTGACTCTTCTGTTACCCACCTTTAGGCTCTCTTTCATTCTCTTCCTTAAAGCCAAAATAAATATATGTTTTTTTATATTTGTCTATAAGAATGAATAGCACACACATATGATATTGTGTTTAACAGGATGCCTCAAATGAAGCAAAACATAAACAAGGTTCTCGGGACAGCCCAGATTGAGTAAAATATTGTTGGAATCTTCCTAAAGATGTTTGTGTTGGTAGAATGTTTAGAAATTTCCTAATCCATCATGGCAAAAATCCATTCTTCTCCAAGTGTATACTGAATTTTGGGATAAAACTCTAACCTTGATAATATCTTAGGGAAGGTATGTTGCCCTATATTAATCAAGGTTCTCCAGAGAAACAGAAAATATAGGATATAATATCATATGTATATAAAATATATATAAAATATAAAAATATATATAAATATATATAATATATAAATTTATTATGAGGGATTTATTATAAGTGATTGACTCATGCAATTATAGAGGCTGAGAAGTCCCATGGTCTGCTCTCTCCAGGCTCTGGAGGCCCAGGAGGCCGGTGGTGTAGTTCCAGTCCAAGCCTGAAGGCCTGATAACCACAAGGCCAATGATGTAAGTCCTAATACAGGAAGTGGGGAGGGGCGCAAGAAGAGATAATTCACTTTTACTTCATCTTTTTGTTCTGTTTGGGCTCTCAATGAACTGGATGATCCTGGTGAGTCTGATTTGTTTCACTCCATCTACCGATTCAAATGCTAATCTCTCCTGGAAACACTCTCACAGACACACCCAGAAATAATGTTTTACCAGCTATCTGTACATCCTTAGCTTAGTCAAGCTGACACATAAAATCAATCATCACATATCCTATCTCTTTTTCAATGATATTTCCTTGCTGCATCCTATTTATATCTTTTTAAAAATATATACTGTTGCTATGACCTAAAAACAATCTCTCTGCTATTATTTACAAGCTCCTCTCCCATGTGACTATATGACTGCCCCCAAGGTACATATTCATCCTTTATTGGAACTTTGGCCTTTAAATTAGCTATACTAGGAAAAAAAAATAAACTCTATATTCAGCACAAAGCTCTAAGCTCTATGTCAAATATGTAATGAGATGTCAGTGCCCATTGAATAAACAAATGAGTGAATGAGTAAAAAGTAATAGCCAGGGATGCCAGATAAAAGATAAAGTAGAATTATAGAAGATTATCTACTCTTGCTATATCCTTTATTAACACTATAAAGTAATAACATTTGTTGGGGTACATTTCTATGAGAAAACTGCAAAAGTACTTTGACTTATGCATTAATAAGTTAGCTTACAGACATAGGAAGAAACCTAGTATTTCAGACCCAAAATGGTTAAACTGTGAATGATCACTGAGTTTACTTTCAAAGTTGATACAGAATACGTCACATTGAAGCACAACTACCATTGCCTTCACTACTCGTTAGAAATGTTTTATGCCCTAAATTTATAACTGGACTCTTTCACTTTGAGATACACCCCCAGTTCCCTGGGTACCGTCTATCAGAAAGAACATATTCTTTCATAAATTTCTGTAATAAAAAGTTTTCTGCACTTTTTTGCAAAGTTACCTATAATTCCATCTTTCAGTTAAGGAAATGTTCCCTATTGAAAATATTAAGAGGAGTGGCATTCGCTTCTATTATCGGATCTTAATAGCTTAGCCTGGATCTATTCATCATAGCCTGGGATTTCATTCTACCAAGGGAGAAAGGAGACATAAACTTCAGAGGGTAGACATGTGAAAAAATAGATTAGAGTAATATATCTAGGTACAAATGGGCCAGGGTGTTAGACTTAGAAGTAGGCTAACACCCTGGCAATGTAAACTCAGAGTTGATTAGTATAAGGGATGGATGGGGGTTTGGTGACCAGACAAGTAAAGAAGGAACCAAAAATGGTGTTTTAAACAGAAAGGATGTGATAAGGATGCCCTTTTTGTTTAGGGCAGGACATAAATACTTTGATGAGGGAATTACACTTGTACTATACATATTAATAAGATAAATATGTTCTTACCTGCAATTGATAGCTTGTTGGAAATGAATAATATCTTTTCCTAGGCAGTAATTTCTACTGATTTACTGTTAAGACAGCATTCCTGAGTAAGCATGATTTGTATCCTACATGACAGATAATCTTTCCTTTTGGTCTGTGAGAACATACATAGAACTCTTTACAATGGTGGAGTCAAATAGAGCAGAACTGACCTCTGAGATTTTTAAGTTCTTTGCTAATATTTAATACTTTCTCTATTGAGAATAAACTTTGCATTCTTTCTCAGCTCAAGTTATTTTTCTTAATATGTTCTATCAACCTGGAAAATGAAGCATTTTAAATTATGTTAGTAATAATTTTACTATACTGTAAAACTTTTGCCATTACCTAGGTGTCAAATCATTTGACATCTAGGTATTTATTGAGCACCAGTGTGTATGTAGGCATTGGCTAAAACACAAGATCTCATAATTTACTAGCTTTAAATAGGCAAAAGGTGAAGACTGCATAATAGTCTATTTATTTTATGGTACTTAATTATAGTATAACTACAGAAAAGAAGAGCTCCATTAAGCAATTCTTCCTTAAAGTATGAATGACAGCTCATGTAATGATATTATGTCTCTGACTTGACCACTCAGAAAATAGTAGGAAAATTTTTTAAAATTCCAGCACCAACTATTATGTGTAAGTAGTTTACACTTTTTGGTTCCAATCACATCTCACTTATACCCTAAGAGTTTCCTTACCTTTTTCAGGATCCTGAATATACACACTGCTTTCAACACAAACAATTATTGCCCTGACTTTCCATAACTACTACGCTCTTCTTAATCAGCCCTCCACCCTCCACTCAGTATTATTTTATTTTCCCCCATGCCAAAACACATGTTTTCTCCTTGTACTTAATTATATCTTTCCCGGCCAATTTTCCCATGGCGCTTTCCTTTGACTAATGACATCCAAACTCAAGACTACGAAACCCATGAGGATGGGAGTTTCTGTTTCAAATCTTTTCCCATTCCTTTTTCTTCAGATTAGGCTGTACTTCTTTCATTTATTCTAAATTAAACTTCTCCTCAGGAATGGATTTTACAAGACTTTCTCTGCTTTCTAAATCCTAAATCTACCTTCTCTTCCAAATCTGTAAGCCAAGTGTTACTTGTCAGTTCATTGATTCTGGCTTGAAAGTCAGGAAAAGCAAAAGCTACCCACCAGATGACTTACTTGTTCTACTCTCTCACTTTGGGAAAAAAGACAAATTCTGTTTCAGATTTTTTTTTAGAGTAGTATTTTTCCTGGGATAAAGACTTATAAAGAATGTGATCTTCTTAGAAGAATTATGCCACATCAGAAAGTGCCATCATGTGCTGTTTTTGAGGTGTTTATAAAGCACGTCCTAGAACTTTTCCTCATCACAGTTCACAACAAAAATGATGATCAAATCTATGGCCCTAGCTAAAGTAGATTAGTTATAAAAACATCAATAGCAACTTAAGGAAAGATGGTCTTACCTTTAAGGAGGTTCTGTGGCCAAGACCCCAGAAATAGCTGTAGGTTTATCATTATATTTATCAAATAAGATGCTGCAACTACAAGTCGTGTCAGGCACGTAGAAGGCACTCGTTAAATGTTAGTCTCCTTCCTCCTTTTTATATTTGTGGCTGTTCTTTGCGCGCGCTCTCTTTCTCTCTCTCTCTCTCTCTGTGCATATATATTTGTACTTAAAATCTACCTGAATATTTGTAAGATATAATAATTATTTCTCTTTAAAATCTGAGGACATGTAGTGACCTGTATATATCATAGAATGTCACTTTATGAATTTTAAATGTAAAAGTAAGAATCAGCACCTTGCAACCTAGATTGCATTATGAAATGTGTAATGTGGAATGGTAAGCCTCATGCATTCAGGTCCTAGAATGCACAATAATTTTCAGTAACAATTTTTACTTCAGAAGCTAGTAGACATAGACCTTTCTTCTCCATGCTTTCTGACTGTAGAATATAGGACAGCTACAGGTAGAGCTAATGTTAGTGTAACACGTGGCAGGTCACCTACCCCTCTTTTTTAGGTAAGCTTTAGACTGTTCAAAGTAGTGTGTCAGTGACTACCTCTTGCCTCCTGCTATATCTACAAAATTTCTAATCCACTCCTTACAATTTTTGGTCTAGTTTTTATTTTTGGTTGTTGAATAAACTAGAAGAATATGAAAGAATTACTTTTGTTTAGTAGTTTCACAGCATTTCCTTAAAATGTTTTTATAATAACTTTTACCTAATTTCTCAAATTCCAGTTTCATATCTATCATCTTCAAAAGAGCCTTTCTTTTATTTTAATCTCTATCTTTGCTTTGCCTAATTATTTTGCCCATTCTGAAGTACAACTGAGGTGAAGAGAATACACTTCTTGCTAAATTCTCAAAGAAAAAAGGATTAACTATACTTTAACAATTATAATTTAATTTGGATAATTAAACTAGTACATCATTATTTATAAAGTAAAGCCCTACATAGACTTAAATGTACTTTCTCTTCTGATACAAAATGTTTTATGTCATTAAAATCAGAATTATTATATGATCATTTTATGAACATGAAATAAACTTGAATGTATTAAAAAATAAAACACCTTCCCTCGGTAGTCCTGCATGCTTTACTACTTCTTCACTCATTAGGATATAATTAACAGGCCTTTCAATAATATTGAACAAAATCATATGCAAGGCTTCAATGGAGTAATGTGTTTCTCCAACTAGAATACTTGTAAATGTGCGTGAGTTAATTTATTCAAACCTTTAGGCTGTGACTACCTGAGTCACAGACTTTTGCAGAATTTTAACTGTCCTATTATTAATTTCACATTTACGTAGTTGCTTATATTTTTATATACTCATTTTGTTCCTTGGCCATAAATTTTATTGTTTTCAGATTTCATGATGAATTATTTCTATAAATAATGTTTGCTCAATAAATAGTTACCAAGAGCTTAATATATACATGTCTTAGTTTGGGCTGCTATAACAAAGTACTATAGACTGAGTGGCCTATAAATGATAGAAATTTATTTCTCATAGTCCGAGAGGCTGTAAAGTCTAAGATCAAGGTGCCAGCAAGCCATGTCTGATGAGGGTGGACTTTCTGTTCCGCAGATAGCCATCTTCTCATTATATTCCCAGATGATGAAGAACAGAGAGAGAGAAAAAGCAAGTTATCTTCTTTTTTTTTTTTTTTTTTTTTTTTTTGAGACAGAGTCTTACTCTGTTGCCCAGGCTGGAATGCAGTGGCGTCATCTCAGTTCACTGCAACCTCTACTTCCCAGGTTCAAGCGATTCGCCTGCCTCAGCCTCCTGAGTAGCTGGGATTACAGTCCGCGCCACCATGCCCGGCCAATTTTTGTATTTTTAGTAAAGACAGGGTTTCACCACGTTGGTCAGGCTGATCTCAAACTCCTGACCTCAAGTGATATGCCTGCCTTGACCTCCCAAAATGCTGGGATTATAGACTCTCTTGTGTCTTTTTGTAAGGCCTCTAATCCCATTCATGAGAGCTCCATCTTGATTATCTAGTTACCTCCCAAAGTCCCACCTCCATTACTATCACATTGGGAGTAAGTATTTCAACATATGAATTTTGGAGGGACAAAAACTTTGTCCATAGCAAAACAGCACTGATCTAAGTACTGGGAAATAAATAGTGCAATTACAAAAGCCCTGTTCTAATAAGCACTCATTCAACTTAGTGGAGATGTGTGGTACAGAATAAGTAGGTCTATTTTATAGTAAGTTGTGTGGTGTTAAGTGCTGCAGAGAAAAAGAGATTGGTTAAGTGGAATAGAATGATGGTGGTGTTGTATATGTGTCAATTCATGTGTGTAGGCATGTAGATTTGCATGCATATGTGCATGTGGGTGTTTGGGGTTATGTTTTAGTAGATTTCTTAGGAGAGGTTTCATAAGATGACATTTTGACAGACACTAAAGGAAGCAACTGAGCAAATCATGAAACTCTAGAGGACTTTCCAGGGGAGGGGAACAGAAGATATGAAGGGTGACTTCGTTTGGCATATTTAAGGAACAGAAGGAAGGCCAGTTTGGCTGGAACAGAATGAAGGAAGAAGTGGTGGGGTATGCACTCCCTTCAGAGATAGGTCTTAAAGTAACAGATTAGTGGGGAGGGAAGGAAGATAATATTTGGACTTTGAAAGCCTTTGCAAAAATATTGATTTTCTTACAGAACTGACATGATTTGGCTTGCATTTTTATTTTATTTCTTTTTAGTTTTTGAAGTATAATTTATGAACAATAAAATATACTGGTCTTAAATGATTTAGTCTAAAATTCTTGACAATTATATGTTTATATACACCATGTAATGACCATCCAGAACAAGATATAGAACATTTTCATCACACCAGAAAATTTCCTTATGCCTTTTCCATTCAGTTCCTCCCTTTTTCTGCTCTTATGCTTTACATAAATGGAACGATGTAGTATGTACTCTTTTGTGTCTGGCATCTTTTGTGCAACATATGTTTATGAAATTCATCCTTGTTTTACATAAATTAACAGTTCATTTCTTTTTACTGCTGTGTAGTATTCTAATGTTAATTTGTTTATATTTTTATGTATTCATTTTCCTGTTGGTGGATATTTGGGTGGTTTGGGGTTTGAAGCCATTATAAATAAGGCTGCCATGATGTCTTTTTGAGAACATATATTTTTAATTATTTTGAGTATTTACCTAGCTGTCATGCTGGATCATAGGACAGATGTATGTTCAACTTTATAGCAAAATGCTAAATAGTTCTTCAAAGTAGTTGTGTCATTTTAAACAGTCACCAGCATTGTAAAAATTTGTGGTTGTTCTCTACTGGTATTACTGTGCTTTTTTCTTTTTTTTTAATCTTAGCCACACAGGCCATACAGGTGGGTGTAAATGTAAATGGTTTTTGTTGTTTTAATTTGCATTTCTCTGATAGCTAGTGCTAATGCACACCTTTGCTGTGCTTATTGGCCATGTCTTCCTTTGTGATGCACCTATTCAAATGTTTTGTCCATTTTGTAAATGGGTAGCCAGTCTTTGTATTGTTGATTTGTGGAAGTTCTTTATATATTCTCATAGGAAGCGCTGTTTTCAGGTGTATGTAGTACTTTTCCCCAGTGTGTGGTTTTTACCTATTACATTTTCTTAAAGGAGTCTGCTGAAGAGCAGAAATTTCTGCTTTTGATGAAATTTATCATTTTTGTTCTGTTCAATTCAGTAGTGTATGTGCCCTGTTTAATTAATTTTCACAGGCTTTTAAAGCTATTCTTCTCGTTTTCTTCTAGAAGTTTTATAGTATTAGCTTTTATATTTAGCTTTGTGATATATCTCATGAAGTCCACCCTCATCAGACATGACTTGCTGGCACATTGATCTTAGACTTTACAGCCTCTGGAACTATGAGAAATAAATTTCTATTATTTATAAGCCACTCAGTCTACAGTACTTTGTTATAGCAGCCCATACTAATAATATACAATTAATTTTTGTATTTTAAGTTAGGAAAAGATTGAGGATTTTTATCCCATGTAGATATCTATATGTTAAAAAGACTTTCTTTTTCCTTATTGTGGTGGCTAAGTTACTTGGTTGACCATTAATTGACCATGTATGCCTTACATGTTACAAGTATCACTGGTTCCTGTGTTGACAGTATATTGTGGTAGGCACATCAAGGAAGGAAACAAAGATGACCATTAAAAGGCTATTAAAATAATCCAAATGATAGGCTTGGACAACAGTGACAGCAAGTCTAATTTTAGATATATTTTTAAGGTAAAGTAAGGAGATTTGCTAATAGATTGAATGTGGTTTGAGAGAAGAGGAGACATCAAGAATGGCTCCAAATTTTCAGGTTAGAATATCTTGGAGAAAGCTGAAGAGGTGAGGTTGTTATTTACTAAGATGAGGAAGACTGTGCATTAATAGATTTGAAGGGCAAAATTTGGAGATTATATATGTATCCCCACATACATACACATATATTTGGTCTCCAAGTGGGGAAATAATCATTACATTCTTTTTTTTTAAAGCCATTTGTGATTTGTTCATTTGGTGATTTTACTTACATTTCCTCCAATCTTCACTTGGAGATTTTTATGGAAACCTAGATTCATAAATTCAAATGTCTACTAGGTATTTCCAGCTGGAATGCACTCAGGTACCTCAAGATCACCTTTTTAAAACTAAACTTAACAACTTGCCCCCAGTATATTGTCCCCCCAATATTCTTTCCACAGTTCTTTTCATGGCAGGGTAATCGTTCAAGTCAAAGAAAAACTAAGGCGTAAATCCAAATGTTTCCCTCTCTCTTGCTGTCATATCTAGGTCTCTTTATTTGCCAAGCCCTAGCAAACTATATATTAAAAACATAACAAAAACTTACCTTTCATTTATATCTCTTTTATAGGTATTGCCTAAGAATTTTTGAGACCACATTCATACAAATACCTATTAACCTCTAGCCCCAGATTTTTGGTCCCTAATGAAATCTGGCTCCATTCTATAGTAGTTAATACAGCACATGTTGGATGACATGGGTTAAAATCTGGCTTGGGTTGGCATCATGGTTCTGCCTTTTTTTAGCCATGCAATCTCAGTCAAATTAGGAAATAGCTCTGTAAAATGATGATAACATTGGCAATGATATCATAGAATTTGTTGGTAGACTGAACTGGTTAGGAAGCATAATGTGCTTTAGTGCTTGGCACAGGGTACTCAATAGATGCTAGCTCTTTCTTGCCTCTTGTTTTTATTATTCTAATAAAACCATGAACTCCCCCTTTAAATTCAGGTTCACCGTCTCCCTTGTATTACTTGTATTATTCATTGCACTAACTTCCTATCTGACCTCCCTGACACCAGGTGGCAAACTCTGTTAGTGATTTTATTTTTCCTCTAAAATGAGAACTCGTTTAATTTCTTCAACTAGTTTAAAATCCTGCTATGAGTCCCACATTACCTACACAATAAATGTTCCTATTAAGAGTGAGGCATTTATAACATTACCTTGCTACCCTTCTTTCTTCCCAGTCCTCGCTTTGTCCCCTCCAAGCTCATTTCCTATTTATTCCTCCAATATTATGCTCAAGTTACACTGGCTAATTCCCACTCAGGTACTGATACATGCCTGTTTGCCTCTCCAGCTTTCTTCCTCATGGTGAGAAAAAGTTGTTTCTTTTTCAAGATTCTCTTTCAAGACTTTGTGATTTTTTTTTCTTTGTCTAACAAACCAACATAGTCATGCTTTCCTTCATGTTTTCTTTCTTCATGTCCATCAAATGACTCTACCACAGCATAGAAAGGTAAAGAATTATTAAGAGTTGGCACCAGAGTTTGGTTCACACATAATCTTTATTCAAATAAATAAATTAATTAATTAATAAACTTAGTAAGCTACTCTCATTAGAAGTAGAAACACTGAGTGTCTAGATGCCAGTAGGAACCCAAGTAACAAAGGGTCAGTACAGGTTTTCTATATGAGAAACTGGGGTTTTATTTTAAACTGGATCCTACAAGAAAAAGAGGAAAAGTTAGTGAGTATGAGATTAAGGAGTTTCCAGATGATGGCTCAGTGAAGATACACTTGTATAGAGGAGTTTGAAGGACATTTATGTACAGACCTGCTAAGTGTTTTTTTGTTGTTGTTGGTTTGTTTTGCTTTTTTTGTTTTGTTTTGTTTGTTTGGAGATGGGGGTCTCACTCTGTCACCCAAGCTGGACTGCAGTTGCACAATCCCGGCTCACTGCAACCTCTGCCTCCCACGTTCAAGCCAATTCTCCTGCCTCAGCCTCCCGAGTAGCTAGGATTACATGTGCGTGCCACCACACCTGGCTGATTTTTGTGTTGTTAGTGGAGACGGGATTTCACCATGTTAGCCAGGCTGGTCGTGAACTCCTGATCTCAGGTGATCCACCCGCCTTGGCCTCCCAAAGTGCTGGGATTGCAGGTGTGAACCACTGCACCTGGCCAGACCTGCAAAATGCTTAACCTCTCCCCTGCCTCCTCCTGACATCTTCAAGAAATATTGCTGCATGCTGTCTTGTGTACATGGTAGGTGTGTTGGAAGGAGTTGGTGAAGAGTTCAGGAAGCATCAAGGAAGGACCTAATTTCACAGCAAGGACAATGTGAAAAGGGCCTAGATAAGAGGAAAGGAGTACGGGGAGGAAGGTTTATATTTAGAGCAAAGGGATGAAGGTTCTTGCTGATAGCCAGATTACAAGAGAAGACTCTCCTGCTACTTCTTTGCCTAATTAAATCTCTCACATTCAACTCTTAACTCAAATGCTTCTTTCTCAAGAAAGTGGACCCTGACCCTGGGGTTAGGTTAAATTCCTTGGTTCCAAGATCTTTTGACACTACATATTACAGAGCTAGAGTTTTTAATTTAAGGCAGTATTCCTCCCAGAGGCACTTTGCAATGTTTGAACTATCTTTGTTATCACTGCAGGGGATGGAGAGAGGGGTATTGCTTCTAGGAGGTTGGAGACCACGAATGCTGCTAAATGTCCTAAAATGCACAAAGAATTATTCAGTTTAGTATGTCAATACTTTTGAAGTTGTGAAGCCCTGGTGCAGAGTCTAATATAATTCTATATGTATATAGTTCCCCACTAGACTCTAACCCCTGTAAGGGAAGATTGAGTCAGTTAGTTAACTAAGGCATTCTCATTGCCTTAGCTACTGATTGGCACAATAGTACATGCTCAGTTAAAAGCTGATTGATTAAATGATTGATTGTCATTATATTTGTTTATTCATGTGTCTGTTTTGTACTAGACTTCACTCTTCCAAAGCCAGAACAAGTGCCTTTTCATCAATGAGACAATAGCATGAAGCATAGTTCCTAATATACAGTAGATGGACTAGAAAATTTTTTCAGTAAATAAAAAATTATACAAGATCTCTTTGGTTTTCAAGAGAAGAAAATGCAAGGTTAACACATTCTCTCTCTACTTTTCCAAAATTCTCTTCAAATTCAATTTTTTCTTACATTCCCAGGCCAAGAAAACTTGGCCACAGGAATAATTTGTCTATAGTGATAATTAGTCCAAGACTGAAAAACTGTGTTTTAAGGCAGAAGAGAAAAAAAAAATGTTCTTTGTAAACTAATGACTTTTTCAGCCTCTTTCGGGTCTAAGTAATAGAAGGGGGTGGTATTTTAAGTATCAGAGAAGGAAGCCGCCTCCCTTGGTGATGTTTTCAATGTTCTTAAAGAATTCATAATCTAGCAGGAAGGTAGACATGTAAACAAATAATCACAATGCAATGAGAAAGAGAAGAGACTATGTCATTGGGTTCTCATTGCCTAAAATAGTGCTTGCTTAGATAAGTACTTGCCAGATGAATTTGAAAGTAGCTGGCATAAGCCTGACAATAATGAGGTTCAATAAATAACCACTTTCACTTTTCTCCTAATGGGGAAAAAACTCAGTTGTATTAAGGTTTTGTTTTGTGCATGTGTTGTCTTAGCACTTCTACCAGGTCTTTCACAAAAGATCTAAGTTCACTGAGGGATCAAGGAATCTCTATTTTATGTTTGCCAAAGCTCGGTCTAAATTTGAGGGATGAGGGAGAGTGAAGGAAAAGAACTTTCTTTCACTAGTTTTGTCTCCGTATTCTCATAGATACACACTACCGTCTGTCCAAACTGAACCTGCTGTAATTCCCAGACCCTATTTCATGGGGTTTTAGCTGTATGCATTTACTTCCTTCTCATGAAATGACTTTCTTTTCTTTAATAACAACAATAAAAAAAGCACACTCACCTATCCCGTCTAAAAAGTCCTTTCGGTATAAAGCCTCACCTGTTCAAATAGTACATTGCTCCCTCCCCAAACATCAATATCTCTGTTGTTTTCAGTTCAGTACCACTCATGTCACATAATGCAGCTATCTTGAGTTCTGTGGTCTGAGTACCTATCGTATCTAATTAGATGAGGGGAACTCTGCAGCACAAGGGGTTTGGGCTTTGAATCATACAGATTTTGGGTCTCAGGATGGTTATTTATTCCTTAGAAAATTATCTGATTTATTTTAGACTCATTTTCCTCATCTGCAAAAGGGACATAATACTGTGCAACATTGAATCAAATGTTATTTGTAAAGTACCTAGTGTAGTGACAGGTATATGTTAAAATCTCAATAAACTTTAGTATTCTACCTGTGTCCTTTCCACTGTAAACTTCTAGATTCTTTTTTTCAGTCTAGGGCAAAATATAACAAAATCAGTGTACAATATCTTTAAATAAAGTTTTTAAAAGAACGCTTTTAGATTTACAGAAAAATTGCTAAGATAGTTCCCACTTCCCACATTTTCCATACAATTAATGTTACATTAATATGATACATTTGTTTTGGTTTACAAACCAATATTGACACATTATTAAATTTATACTTTATTCATATTTTCTTAGTTTTTACTTAATGTTCTTTTTCTCTTCCAAAATCCCATCCACTGTTTATTACATTTAATCACATCTTTCCAGGTTCCTCTTGGTTGTGGTAGTTTTTCAGATATTCCCTTTTTTAATTACTTTGTTTCTTTTGAGAAAGAAACAAATTATTGGTCAGTATTTTGTGAAATGTCCCTTAACTGGAATTTGTCTGATTTTTCTTATCATTAGACTGAGGTTATGTATTTCAGAGAGGAGGGTCACAGAAATAAAGGGGATTTTCATCATCATGTTGAGGGTACATATTATCAGTGACATATCAGTATTATTGTTGACCTCACCTAAGGTAGTATTTGTCATGTTTCTCCATTATAAAATTACCATTTTTATTGTCACATTTTAATGTCACAATGTACAGCACACACTTTAAATATGGGACGTTATAGTCCATCTCCTTGAGGGTGAAGTATCTAAATATTATTTGGAATTGTTCTGCATGGGGGATTTTAAAGTTCTACCAGAAAAGCAGAACCAATAGGATTATCCAGATACATAGATGGACAGACATGACTTGTGTGATTATGGGGGCTGGCAAGTCTCAGATTTGTATAGGACAGGCAGGCATGCTGGAAGTTCTCATACAAGAGTTGATACTACAGCCCAGAGAGTCAAAAATTAGAATTTCTCCTTGTTCCAGGAAACCTCAGTTTTTCTTTTGAGATACTTCAACTCATTGAATAAGACCATCCAGATTATCAAGGATAATCTCCTAAGCAAAGGTGATTATTACTCCTTTACTGATCATCAACTGATTGCAGATATTAACTACATCTTTAACATATCTTCACAGTAACACCTAGCTTAGTGTTTAATTGAATAAGTAGGCACTACAGCCAAACCAAGTTAAAACATTCAACTCACCATTATAGTCTCTTCTCTCTCATTTATGTATGCAAATGTTTATTTATATCAATGTGAACTCATAGTTATTTATTTTTTACTTCAGGTTATAATGCAACATTACTTTGTTGATTTTGCTGCTCAAATTGTTCCAGTTTTGAACTCCTTCACTTGGCTACTGTGTCCCTTTAACATAATCCCATCTCTCTCTCTGTGTGTGTGTGTGTGTGTGTGTGTGTGTGTGTGTGTGTGTATTTAGCACTTCTTTATTATTTAGCACTACAAGATGCTCCAGGCTTTATATATGTATAAAATACATATATGTTATATATGTACTGGATAAATGAATTATTCATTTATCCCAAATCCAAGGTTCCCTTTATTGCAAAATAGTATTAGAAACCAAGATTTCTGTGTCACATGTGCCTGTTATTATAGAGTACCTTATTTCTAACCCTCTCAACTCACAAGACAAAGAAATATATGTGTGTTCATTAGCTAACCAACATATATACATGATAGGGTTTGGCTGTGTCCCCACCAAAATCCCATATTGAATTCCCACACGTTGTGGGAGGGACCCAGTGGGAGGTAATTGAATCATGGGGACAGGTCTTTCCCATGCTGTTCTTGTGATAGTGAATAAGTCTCACGAGATCTGATGGTTTTGTAAGGGGGAGTTTCCTTGACAACCTCTCTCTCTTTGCCTGATACCATCCACATAAGATGTGACTTGCTCCTCCTTGCCTTCCACCATGATTGTGAGGCCTCGTTGGCCACATGGAACTGTGGTCCATTAAACCTTTTTTGCTTCCCAGTCTCAGGTATGTCTTTATCGGCAGCATGAAAATGGGCTAATACAAAATACAAACCTGTAAATATTTCTTTATGCTTCTAATTCTAATATATTGCTACATGGATCATCCTAGCCTCTTGTTCTTGGCTATCTGTAGACTTTCACTCCAACAGTAAGAAACCTGACTTCTACCATCTGTCTTCCATCTTTTTTACTTTTGACTCTACTATACATATATAGTGGTTTGAGAATTGTTAACCTGTCCCCTCCTTGGAAGCAGCTTTATCAACTTCCAAAGTTACGTAGATCATTATGTTTCCTCCCACCCTCATCAATGAGGTAATTTCACATAGAGGGGCTATAACAAAGTTAGATTTGTTTTTCAATTCTATGTTCCATCCTGGTATTCTCAGTCTTATAAGTATTTTTTTAAAAAAATTTGCACACATTAAGTTTCACTTTTTGTGCTGTAAATTTCTATGAATTTTAACAAATTTATAATATGTATCCAGGATTACAGTATCATACAGAATAGTTTCACTATCGTAAAAACATTCATGCTTTACCTACTCACATCCCCCTGAATCTCTAGCAACCAGCAATCATTGTAAAGTCTTTATAGCTTGCCTTTTTCATAATGTCATATAACTGGAATTATGCAATATGTAGTCTTTCAAACAGATGTCTTTCACTTAGCAGTGTGCATTTAAGATTCATCCATGTCTTCACATAGCTTGATCACTCATTTCTCTTTTATCACTTAGTGGTATTCCCTTGTGTGAATATACCACAATTTCATTGTCTATTTACCATTGAAGCAACATCTCACTGCTTTGCATTTTTAGCACAGTTATGTCTTGATCGATAAAAGAATGGAGTGTGGTATTGAATGAGAAAAACAGTGTCTTCAGGCTTAAAACTAAAAAAAAAAAAAAAAAAAGGAAACAACCTAACTTCTTTAATTTATTTCAACCTCAACTTCTCTGATGCTTCTTCTTTGCCCACCCCATGCATACTTAACTATGAATTTATTTCTACCACTTATCAGAGAGGATTGTAGCTTTTGCAGCAGAAAGGAAATTTCACAGAACTATTACATGTAGCCTAAATTGAATCAGAAATCTCCCAAAACAAGGAAAGCTGCATTATCATTTTATTTACCCTGAAAAATATATAAAGCCTATTAAACATAAAAAGGAAAAACAAGCCATACATACAGCCATCATGAATAATCACAAAAGGACTAAAACTATTACATTTTTCTTCAGATACTACAGTTAATATTACCTATTTTTGGACTTTCATGGATGAGGATTTTAAGGTGTAAAAATTGTCAGGTGAATAGGAGGTAAAATAAATGGAGATGATTATTATATCAAACATTTACCTTTAATAGCACATTGATGAAAAATGCGTATGTTATGCTGTCTAGTTTTTCTTTAATTCTGTTCTCAGAGACCCTCAAAATCTCTCCAAATTGGAATGCAACACCCCTTATATCTTGGAAACAGAAATTGCTTTGGGACACCATCTCTGAAACAGGAAAAAATAATACGCCATTCTCACTGAAGCATGCCAATTCCAAGACTGATTCATATTCCAAATCGAGTTGTTTTGCCTTTCTTAGCTTTCCTTTGAATCTGTTTCCAAGCCATAATCTGTAGACAACTGTTCGCCCACGTACCTGTGGTTAGGGCATTGTGAGACAGCTTTGCCTTTATTCCATATTAAATGCAAAAATTACTTTAATGCAGCACTGAAGTAAAAATGCTGTAGGCACTCTAGAAAATAAAAGCCAGAAATTTCTAACTTAATGGTCCTGGAGAAGAAAATTCTCAGTTTCATTGTGTATCCTTTGCATATCACAATGTACATTTGACATAAAGCTGAAAGATAAATAAGATAAGCCACTTTCTTCTTACTACTTATTATGAAGGATTAGAAAAATATATTCAGGGCAAGGTGGGGTCTTACTTTTTCCCCTGTTTTGTTCTTGTGTATCTTTCTGGACAGGGAGTCCTAAAGTCAGATTTCTGAGATGAGCTCAGGAGGAGGGCAGAGAAGAGAACTCAACTCAAATATACCACTTAGTTGAATACATATCTTTTCAGTAATATAAATTATCTACCTGTTTTTTTAATTTAAATTGCTTCATATTTTATCATTATAAAAGGAACTTTCATTTAATCAACAAATATTTGAATTTTTTTTGTTGTTGTTGTTATGGAGTCTTGCTTTGTCACCTAGGCTAGAGTGCTGTGGTGTGATCTTGGCTCACTGCAACCTCTGCCTCCTGGGCTCAAGCAATTCGCCTACCTTAGCCTCCTGAGTAGCTGGGATTACAGATGTGTGCCACTATGCCTGGCTATTTTTCATATTTTTAGTAGAGATGGGATTTCAACATGTTGGTCAGGATGGTCTCAAAGTCCTGACCTCAAGTGATCCACTTGCCTCAGCCATCCAAAGTGCTAGGATTGCAGGCATGAGGCACCATGCCTGACCAAATAAATATTTCTTGAAAGCCTACTTTGCTAATAGAATGCTGATAAATTCTGAAGATATACTAACAGATTAAGAAGATAAAATAGATTAATTATCTATAGGAGAAAATAGATTTATAAGACATTAACAACAAGACAGTATACAATTAAGTACTTGGTAAGTGGTATAGAACTTGTTCCTATGAAAGAGGCACTGGTGGCATTGTTTGAGAAAATGGCAGAATCTCTTGAAATTGCTAGTACAGTCAGAATGTCATAAGAACTCATAAAAGAAGAAGAGAGAGAATGAGCATGCACATTGTGGAGCCAGAGTATTTCAAGAAAGACATCAAATAGAATAGAGAGAGAGGAAGTGAAGCAAGATGACTGAATAGAACCCTCCAGCTATCTTCTCCCCACAGGAATACCAAATTGAATAACTGTCCATGCCAGAAAGCACCTTCATAAGAACAAAACAAGGGAGCAATCAAAGTACCTGTTTCAACATAATATCAAGGAACAAGGGATTGAAGAGGATAGGAAAGACCGTCTTGCATTGCCTACACCAACCTCCTCTAACCCCAGGCAGGGCTGCATGTAGAGAGAATCTGTGTGCTTGGGGGAGGGAGAGTGAAGTGAGTATATTAAATTTGCATTAGGACTCAGCATTGCTCTGTCCTGGCAGAGCACAACACAGGACAGAATTCTGCCAGTACCCATGGAGACAGCATTTAAACCAGCCCTTGGCCATAAGAGAATTCTCAACACCAGCAAAAGTAATCTGAGTCCTGGCTGGTGCTACCACAGGCTGGCTCTAACACAGTGACCTGGGACCCAGAAAAAAATTTTAGTGGTAATCAGTCCACAGGGACCGCAGTCTTTGGGCAAGCCCTGGTGCTACATTGGTCTCAGAGGCAGTGGACTGACTTCGCATATGCACAACCCAGTGCAATGCCAGCTGTGTCAGTCAAGAAAGTGCCTGCATCAAGGCAATGCAGCTTTGGGAGAGTATCCTTCCACTTGAGGAAAGGAGAGGGAAGGGTACAGAAGACTTTGTCTTGCAACCTTGGTACCAGCTTTGACACTGTAAAATAAAGCACAAAACAGTTTCTGAAACCCCTGTCTCCAGACCTTAGCACTTGGACAGCAATTCTAGACCCATCCTGGGCCAGAAGGGAATCTACTGCCCTGAAGGGATTGACCACCTGCTGAATAAAGAGCCCTTGGCCTTGAATGAATATCGGCAGTAGCCAGGCAGTAGTCACCATGAGCCTGGGGTGAGATCCAGTACTGTGCTGGCTTCAGGTTTGACCCAGCATAGTGCCAGCTGTGGTGGTCATGGGAGTGTTCCTGTTACCTCTGCCCCAACTCCAGGCAGCCCAGCATGGAGAGAGACCCCTTATGATTACGGGAAGGAGATACAAGAGAGCTAGAGACTTTGCCTGATAACCCAGAGAATTGTCCCTTATTTCACCAAAGTCCACCAAGGAAGTCTGCCAAAGTCACAGCATTCCTGGGTTTAGGGTACCCCCACCTAGTGCTAATAAGGCTCCAGTGACCACAGGCTTAGATCACAACACTCAATCCTGTTTGAATATGTGGAAAGCCCTCTCAAGAATGACAGGTACAAATAAGCCCAGACTGCAAAGACTGGAATAAACACCTAACTCTTCAACATCTAGATGTTGATTAACTTTCATAAGCATCAAGAACATCCAGGAAAAAATGACCTTACCAAATGGACTAAATAAGGCACCAGTGAATAATCCTGGAGTGTTAAAGATATGTGACCTTTCAGACTGGGAATTCAAAATAGCTATCTTGAGGGAGCTCAAAGAAATTCAAGATAACACAGAGATGGAATTCAAAATTATATCAGGAAAATTTAACAACAAGATTGAATTAAAATAAAAATCCAACAGAAATTCTGGAGCTGAAAAAATCAGTTAACCAACTGAAAAACACCGGAGTCTCCCAAGAGCAGAATTAATGACAGAAGGAAGTATTAGTGAGCCTGAAGACAGGCTAATAAAAATTCACAGTCATACGAGAAAAAAGTCAAAAAAAAAAAATAAAAAATCATACTTACAAGATCTAGAAAATAGTCTTAAAAGGGAAAAATCTAAAAATTACAGGTCCTAAAGCAGAAATAGAGAGATCAGGATAGAAAGTTTAATCAAAGAAATAAAAACAGAGAACTTTTTAAACCAAGAGAAAGATATGAATATTAAGGTACAAGAAGGTTATAGAATACCTAAAAATTTCAACCCAAATTATAAGACACCATAAAAGTCAAATTCTCAAGGCACATAATAATCAAACTCTCTGAGCACAAAGATTAGGATCCTAAAAGCAGCAAGAGGAAAAAAAGAAAACCATATAAAGGAGCTCAAGTAGGTCTGGCAGCAGACTTCTCAGCAGAAACCTTATAGGCTAGAGGACACTGGAATTACATATTAAATGTACTAAAGAAAAAAATTTTTCCAACCTAGCATATTACATCCAGAAAAATGATGTTTCAAGCATGAGGAAGAATTAAAGACGTTCCCAGACAAACAAAAACTGAGGGATTTTGTCAACTAGACTGTGTTACAAGAAACGCTAAAGGGAATTCTTGATGTGAAAGAAAAAGACATTAATGAACTGTGAGATATCATCTGAAGGTGTAAAATTTACTGGTAATAGTAAGTACACTATTAAGAAAGTAAGAAAGATACAGAATGCCGTAGCACTGTAAATGCAGCATGTAAACCATTTATATATTTTGTAAGAAGTATAAAAAACCAATCAAAAACTAATAACTTAAACAACATTTTAAGAAATAGACAATATAAAAAGATATAAGTAGAAACAACAAAAAAGTCAAAAAGCAGGGAGAATGGAGTAGAAATTTAGTGTTTTTTGCCTGGTGTGGTGGCTCACACCTGTAATCCCAACACTTTGGGAGGCCAAGACGGGTGGATCACCTGAGGTTGGGAGTTCGCTACCAGCCGGACCAACATGGATAAACCCCGTCTCTATTAAAAATACAAATTAGCTGGGCGTGGTCGTGCATGCCTGTGATCCTAGCTACTCAGGAGGCTGAAGCAGGAGAATTGCTTGAACCCGGGAGGAGGAGGTTTCAGTGAGCCGAGGTCACGCCATTGCACCCCAGCCTGGGCAACAAGAGCTAAACTCTGTCTCAAAAAAAAAGAAAAGCAATACACAAATTTAGTTTTTGGTTTTTTTTTTCTTTTTACCTTTCTCGTTGCTTGTTTGTATTTTCTTTGTAATCAGAGTGGAGCTGTCATTAGTTTAAAATAATTGGTTGTAAGATGTTATTTGCAAGCCTCATGGTGACCACAAAACAAAAACCTATAATACATATGCAAAAATAAAAAGTTAGAAACTAAACCATGCTCCCAGAGAAAATCACTTTTACACAAAGGAAGACAAGGAGAGAAAGAGGAGGAGAGGACTAACAAAACAATGAGAAAATGAATAACAAAATGTCAGTAGTAAGTCTTTATGAATATTAGCATTAAATACAAATGGACTAAATTCTCCAATCAAAACAGAGTGGTGAATACATAAAAAAGACCTAATGATGTAGTGCCTACAAGAAACTCACTTTTTCTATAAAGACATACATAGACTGAAAATAAGGAGGTGGAAAAAGACATTCCATGCAAATGAAAGAGAAAGAAAGAGCAAAAGTGACATATTATATTATACAAAATAGATTTCAAGACAAAAACTATAATAAAATACAAAAAAGGTCATTATATGATGACAAAGGGGTAAATCTAACAGGAAGATAAGACAATTGTACATATGTGTGGATCCAATGCTGGGGCAACCAAATACATAAAGTAAATATTATTAGAGCTAAAGAGAGAGACAGACCCAAATACAGTACTAGCTGGGGACTTCCAACACCCTAACACACTGGGGTGATCATTTAGACAGAAAAGCAATGAAGAAACATCAGACTTAATCTGCATTATAAACCAAAGGGACTTAATAGCCATTTATAGAACCTTTCATTCAACAGCTACAGCTACAGAATATACATTCTCCTCAGCTTAGGGAATATTCTTAAGGGAAGACCATGTGTTAGGACACAAAACAAGTTTCAATTTTTTAAAAATTGAAATCTTTTCTGACCACAATTAAATAAAACTAGAAATCAATAACAAGATGAACTTTGGAAACTATACAAACACATGGGAAATAAACAATATGCTCCTGAATGACCACTCTGTCAATGAAAAAATTAAAAAGGAAGTTTATTATTTTTAGAAACAAATGAAAATAGAAACACAATATACCAAAACTTATGGGATACAACAAAAGCGGGGAAGCTTATACAATGAATGCATACATAAAAAAGTAGAAAAACTTTAATAGACAGCATAACAATGTGTCATAAAGAGCTATGAAAACAAGAGCAAACCAAACTCAAAATTAGTAGAAGAAAAGAAATATAAAGATCAGAGCATAAATAAATAAAATTTAAACTAAAAAAGTATACAAAAGGGCAAAAAAATGAAAAGTTGGTTTTTTGAAATGATAAACACAATCAATAAACCTTTAGCCAGACTAAGGAGAAAAAGTAAAGAACCAAATAAATAAAGTCAGAGATGAAAGAGGAGACAACTGATACCACAGAAATTCAAAGGATTATTAGAGACTATTATGATTCAATACATAAATGAATGCAAATAAATTGGAAAACCTAGAAGAAATGAATAAATTCCTGACACATACAACCTACCAAGTTTGAATAATGAAGAAATCCAAAACTTGAATAGACCAGTAACAGGTAAAAAGATTGAATCCGTAGTAGAAAGTTTTCCATCAAAGAAAAGTCCAGGACCTGATGGCGCTCCAGTGCAGAATTCTACCAACCATTTAATGAAGAACTATTACCAATCCTACTCAAACTATTCTAAAAAAAATTGAAGGAGGAGGAGATACTTCTAAATCCATCCTATGAAGCCAGTATGGCCTCAATACCAAAACCAGACAAAGACACAACAACAACAAACAAAAAACAAACAAACAAAAAAACCTGTCAATATCCCTGATAAACATACATGTAAAAATCTTCAAGAAAATATTAGCAAACCACATTCAATAATACATTAAAAGTATCATTCATCATGACCAAGTGGGATTCATCCCAGGGTGATTAGTATATGCAAATAAATCAATGTGATATGTTGTAGCAATGGAATGAAGGATAAAAAACGTATGATCAAAAATTCAACATTCCTTCCTGGTAAAAACTCTCAACAAAAATAGGGAACAGAGAGAACACAGCTCAATGTTATAAACGCCATATTCAATACAACCCCAGCTAGTATCATACTGAATGAGGAAAAACTTAAAGCCCTTTCTTTACAGTCTGAAACAAAAAGGATATCCACTTTCACCACTTTTATTCAACATAGTATTTGAAGTCCTAGTCAGAGCAATTAGACAAGAAAAAGACATATAGGACATTCAAACTGAAAAGAACTATTAAAATGTTAAATGTTACAATGTTTATACTACCCAAATGAATAGATTCAAGGCAATCCGTATCAAACTACCAATGACATTTCTCATATAAATTTTTTAAAATCCTAAAATTTATATGGAACCAAAAAAGGCCAAAAATATTCAAAGCTATCCTGAGCAAAAAGAACAAAGCTGGAGGAATCACATTACCTGACTTCAAATTATGCTATAGAGCTATAATAACCCAAACAGCAGGGTACTAGCATAAAAACAGACACATAAACCAATAGGACAGAATAGAAAATACAGAAATAAATGCATGTGTTTATATGTAACTCATTTTCGACAAAGATGTTAAGAACATACACTGGGGAAAGGGCAGTCTCTTCAATAAATTGGCTGGGAAAACTTATCCATATCTAGAAGAGTGAAACTACACCCCTATCTTTCACTGCATACAAAAATCAAATCAAAATGGATTAATGATATAAATCTAAGACCTGAAAGTATAAAACTGCTAAAAGAAAACTTTGGAGAGACAGTCCAGAACATGAGTATACAACATTTTGGCTTCCCTGGGCCACATTGGAAGAATAAATGTCTTGGGCCACACATAAAATACACTAATACAATAGCTGATGAGATTTAAAAAAAAAATTAGTGAATAATTTTTATGATATTCACCACCACAAATAAGCAAAAAGGTCCTCCTTTTAAAAGGATTGGACACCCTTGATCCAGGACATTGGTCTGGGCAAAGATTTCTTGAGTAAAACCTCGAAAGCACGGGCAACCGAAGCAAAAAGGAGAAATGGGATCACATCAATCTAATAAAGCTTCTACACAGCAAAGGAAACAATCAATGAAGTCAATAGATAACCCACAGAAAGGGAGAAAATAATTGTAAGCTACCCATCTGACAAGGAATTAATGCCCAGAATATATAAAGAACTCAATCAACTCAATAGGTAAAAAAGCAAATAATCCAATTTGAAAATGAGCAAAGGATCTGAATAGACATTTCCCAAACAAAGACATATAAATGGACAACAGTATGTGAAAAAATGCTCAATATCACTTATTATCAGATAAATGCAAACCAAAACTACCATGAGTGGCATCTCACCCCAATTAAAATGGCTACTATCCAAAAGACAGGCAATAATGAATGCTGGCAAGGATGTGGTGAGAGGGAAACCCTTGTATGGTACACTATTGGTGAGAAAGCAAATTTGATATAGCCACTGTGGAGAACAGTATAGAAGTTCCTAAAAAAAAAAAAAAAAAAAAAAAAAAAAAGACCTATGATATGATCCAGTAATCCCACTGCTGGGTATGTGTCCAAATGAAAAAAATCATAATATTGAAGACATATTTGCAATCCTATAATTATTGCAGCACTATTCACAATAGCCAAGATATTGAAGCAACCTAAATGTCCATCAATGGATGAATGGATTAAAAAATGTGGTACATACACACAATGGAATATGATTCAGCCAAAAATTAATAGCATCCTGTCATTTGCAACAACATGGATGGAACTAGAGGACATTAGGTGAAATAAGCTGAGCACAGAAAGAAAAAGATTCCATATTGTCACTCAAATGTGGGAGCTAAAAATATATATACATAATTTATGAAGGTAGAGAATAGGATGATGGTTACCAGAGGCCAGCAGGGTGATGGGGAGGGAGGTGATAAAGAAGAGGTAGTGGGTACAAAAACACAGTTAGATGGACTGAATAAGATTTAGTATTTGGCATCACAATAGGGCAACTATAGTTTAAAATAATTTATTGTATGTTTAAAAATAACTGAAATAATGGAATTAGAATTTTCCTAACACAAAGAAATGATAAGTGCTTGAGATGATGGATACCCCAGTGACCCCAATTTGATCATTAGACATTGTATGCCTGTATAAAAACATCACCTGTACCCCATAAATATGTATACCTGTCATATATCCATAATAATTAAAATTTTTTAAAGAAGACATCAAATAGGGGGCATTAAATAATAAGTTTTGATTAACTTTTGCTACATAAAAAAAAAAAATGCCAAAACTTACTGGTTTAAAACTACTAATTTAATTAGTTCAGGAGTTGCTGGATGGCTGAGTCCAGGCTGCTACTGCTGATTTCTACAGGGTTCCCCACGCATGCGTGGGCAGCTGGTGGTTGGCTGGTGACTGGTAATGCAGGATGGACTCATTCACATGTCCAGTAGTTTCTGCAGTCAGATGGAGGACTCCTCCAGTATACCAGCTTGGGCTCATTCACATGGTGTTCTCAAGGTTCCAAGTGCAGCAAGAGTGGACAAGTCCTAATGCAAAACTACTTTTCAAGTCTCTGCATGATATATTTGATATTATTCCATGAGCCAAGGCTAGTTGCAAAACAAAGTGGAGAAAAAGATGCCATACTTTGATTCGAGGAGCTCCAGATTCACCTTGCAAAGTGGCATTTATGTGAGAATGGGAAAAATACATGACCATGTTTTTCAATGTATCAGAATATATAAAGCAATGAGCAAAGATGTAGTTGTGGTAGGGTAGAGTTTATGTTGAAAACAAGTGGAGAAATATGGTCAGGTGTCCTTGAGTGAGCTATTGGAGGGATTTTATCAAGGGAAAGAGGAAGTGTTTAAATTAGCATTTTATGAATGTTAATCTAAAAGTTGGGTTGAGGGTATCTTGGAAGAGAGAGAATAGAGGAAAACACTCCATGTTTGTGAAAGTAGCTAACAGTGGCACCCACAATCACTGGCAAATCCCAAATATTTATTTTACAGAAAAGAAAGTCAAGGGAATCAATGAGTAGAGAGAGTTGTGAATAGATTTTGAGGTTTGTTTGTTTGTTTGTTTTGAATGAGAGTAAGTAGATGAGATCCTCTGAAAGAGGGCTCATGTTGGAAAGAGGTAGCTGACAAATCGTTTTCATATCTTAATCTGAATCTAGATGTAAGATAGTAAGGACATGACCTGTGTTAATGGCATGAATTTTTTTTTTTAACTGCCAGGTGTGATAAGTAATTTAGAATAAATTATTAGGTTACTCTGATTGTTGATGAATTTGTGGGTTAAGGGCAAAAGTAAAAGGAAATAAAAATGATAACTTTAAGGTTTCAATTCTTGGTGAGAAGAAGACTAGTAATATGTTAACGGATGTAGAGAAGGAAGAATCCAGTCTGGGGTACAGTTTTGTTTGGACACATTAATTTAAGTAGATGGCATTTTATCCCATAAATCATGTTCAGTACAAAATGGAATATGTGGGTGCAAAGCTTGCAACAGGGCCAGGAATATATGAATAAACATATATTCAGTTCATCTTCCAGATAGAGGTGATCAGAAAGTGTAATAATTGGATGAATTGTCTGAGACAGCATATACAGAGAAAAACACAGGGTAGTTTTTGACATGAACCTTAAAGGATGATCATTAGGGGAATGAAAAGAGTGAAGAAATTAGAAAAATATAAAGAGCAGAGAAAAGAGTGATTAAAGAATTGGGAGTTGGGGGAGATAATATAATATCAGAGAGCACAAATTAAGAAACCATTTCAAAACAATTTTCTGGGGCTCTTTTTTTTTTTTTTTTTTTTTAATCGGGAGTATTTGAAAGCAGAAGTTAAATTGTGTTGTTTCACAGGACCAACAATAACAAACAAAAGAGGCTGGCATGAGGTTGTCAGCAATGCTAATGAGCAGTCTAGAAAGACGAGGAAAATGACAGTAATAATTGCAATAGAAGATAATTAAGGCCAAACTCCCAGTTGCCAGATTCTTCTTGCATCAAGGGGAAGATTGAACCACGAAACCCTCTGTGTTTTGGCTTATCAACCAGGCTCACCATTGCACTATTTGGTATAAAGCACTGGACATTTGAAGATTGAAGTTAAGAAAGTTATCTGACCTTGGCAGATATAGTGTGAAGAGTCAACATTTTCTTCATTAATTTTTCTCACTTTCTGCTTTTAAAAATGATGCACAAGTTTATTTCCTGTATTAGATATGTGTCCAGTGTTTGCTCTGCTATTTGTTGATTATAAATTATAAAGTTAGAGGAAACGGATATCCTTGTTGCATTGTGGTCATTGTGAATAGGGTTGCCTACAGTTGTGCAGCATAAAATGTGTGACCATTTGCAGCAGCTTAGGGTGGAAGGGAATCATTCTGAATGACTTATACTCCAATGTGGGGAAAAGACAGATGGAAAGAAAAAAAAACAACAAAAACTGGCATTGTATTTTTTCCTAAATATTTATTTTGAAAGATAAGGCAAAGGAATCAGTGACTGAAGAGACTTGTAATGAATTTTGAGAAGTTTTAGTTGGATAACAGTATAAGTAGATGAGATCACCTCAAAGAGAGGTCATGTTGGGGAGAGGTAGATGACAAGGTGGGAAACCAAATATATAGGTCTCCCAAATGCCAGAATATTCAGCTTGGATATCATCAATAGGCTGCATAGAAACTTGAGAGACAGTAACATCTTCAGGAGAATTTAGAAGAGTGAAGGGAAGCAGTAAGGGGATGCTTTTGGGAAAAATAATTACCTTTTTTTTTTTTTTTTAATCTTAAGAGTTATGCACAAGTAAAATAGCATCAACTTATCTGATCTGCTTAGCCAAGGTAAATATCCGGAGATGAAGTAAATCTGTGTTGTATGTCCTTCAGATTTATTTTGGAATTTATTTCTGGATTACCTGGGACATTGAGTATTATTGAGTATTATTCACATGAATTCTGATTTTTCATTCTGGTAATGTAAGAAAACTTAAGAACCCATATTGTATAAAACTCAACTATTATTTAAAATGAATTTATACTGATCAATGCCAAGAATATTGTTTTAGTATGTTCTTATTTTCTACTTAAAATTAAGTGATATAAGTTGGTTTGTTTAATTTGAGAAGCCAAGTTGTCTTTGAATTGATATGCACATATCAATGGCTAATCAGTTTAAATAGCAATCATTACTGAATATATTTATGGGAACTTAATTATTGTACAGTAGTGCCATGTCAAGTGTGAAAAAGCATTAAAATATACTAGGATGTGTCAACAGGCAATGTCAGAAAATGCAATGGACTAAGAACTCATTAAACTTTATATTTTTAACCACTTTACTTGGACAGATCATCAAATCTCAGTGATAACTTGCAAAATATGCAAATTTATAATATTGCACTTCCAATAAGCCATGACACATTCTTGGCCTATTTGCACATTCACTGTATTCAACATGACTTACCATCAGGGTTGCTGTTGTCGAGTACAGATTCTAGAGCCTCTCGACTGAAATTCTGGTGATGATATGGGCAGGTGGTAAAAACTACATTGTCTATTTAAGCAATATCATCTAGAGCTATCTTACTTCATTGCAATATTTTATACTTTATAACACAGCTTAGTTCATTGGGCAAGCTTGTCTTAGAAAACAGACAAGCTTCATGCGTGAAAGAATGGAAAGGCCAATTTTAATGCAAAGTTTCAGAACCTAAGAGTTCTTAGCATTGCCAGGATAGATTGGATCTGAGTTAGCAGCTGAAGTGGTGGTTCTGTGGGCAATGAGGGAAAGAAGGAAATGCCTACGGAGGTATGGGAGTAATGCGAGTGTTACAGTCTCGCCAATGCACCACAATGTAGCAGTATCACCTTGTGAGGTGTCACCTGGAGGTCTTTATCTCACAACCAAGAGAAATAAGGAGTACGGACACAGAGGGTGAGGCTGGAGTCAAAGTTTAATAGGCGAAAGAAGAAAGGTCTCTGTAGCAGAGGGGGCCTGGATGGGTTGCCATTTTTTATAGATGAATGCAGAGGCTTTTATAAGAAACCAGTGAGGGTTGGGTGTCTCATTTGCATAAGGCACACATTTCTGGTAGCTCCACCCCCATCCTCGTAGTGCGCATGCGGACTCTTAGCTTGAGTTACTCCATGTTGCTTTGTTGCCCTTACTGCGCATGTGTTAGGGAACAAAATTTTCCATTTCAGGAATGTCTGGGCAAATCACCTGTGTAGACTTTATCTGTGTGACTGTGGCTATGTCTTAGGCAAGCCCCTCTGCAATTTCCCTTATCTGTACCTGCCGCCTGATATTTTAGGCTGTTTGTTTGAAAGAATTCGACCAAGGACCCACCCTAACTGCCTTCCTGTCAAATTTCTTCCTTTCTCCTCTCTCACAAGGTGCCTACTTCAGAGTTCTGAAATAATTTTATAATCAAATAAAAAACATATTGATGGTAGGAAGTCAAAACTCAGGGATGTTTTTATAGCTGTCAGTTCTATCCATCTCTCACTATGTCTGATATAAGCACATATATGCTATGTCCTCACTCACACTCACACTCACACACACAAACACACACACACACACTCTTAGATACACACACACCCTCTTTCCTTTCATGGTTAGAGACTATAAAATAAACATTGTTCTACCCTTATCTTTTCACCACACCTCTCCCCAAATGATTCGGCAAAGCTTTTATTACAAACTATTCTAAAAGCTTGATGGGAGAGAAAATTTTCTGCTGTTAAATGGAATCATTGTCTCCTATTTTCAAGCAAAGGTAGAGGAGAAAATAAGTGCAGTCTGTTTCTTAAGTCATTTTTTTCTGACAGTCTCTGAACCTTATTGATAAGCTCTTGAGGGCTGTATTTTTTGCATCTGTTCTTTCCACAGTTTCTATAAGAGACACAATATTTCTGTATATTTCTACTTTAATTAAAATGGGGCTTTAAAAATGAGAGAGGAATGAGGAAAAAGTAAAAGTAAAACTTCATTTTAATAAGAGAATAAATAAAAAGAGAGAGAAACATAAATTGACTTGTCCAGAGAAGCAAAAATCAGAACACATGGTGACTGGGAAAGCCAAAAGGAAATAAAATATGAAGGTTTGCAAGCTTTGGCCAAAAGTTACAAGACCAGTCTAACTGATAAGGTTTTTTGTTTTCAAGTCTCAATTGCTCCTACATTCACTCAGAAGCTTCATGCTTTTTTCATTCTCCTAAAGGAAAAAAACAACTTTTTGATGGATTGATTACTGTGATAATTACATCCCAAATGCAAAGCCCTCTTTTCCCAAGTTAGAGGGAAGTAGGTCCATGGTCATGCAAATGACTTGGGGATAGCTGGCTCCTAGTCAAAGCTATTTCGGGTCAACGTTAAACTCCCCCAGTCTCCTGAAAACAGAATTTACACCATCTCCTCTCCACATGCATTTCTTTGATTAAAGATGCACAATTCTGTGTCTGTGTGCTCACATGACCTATAACCCAGGAGTTTTACTTAAAACAGATTCCCTCCTTGATTCTGAAATATTTTTAAGATTCAGGCTTATAGAAACATTGTCAGAGAGAAGACATATTAGTTAATTCTGCTACACTACTTACAACAAATAGGAAAGGAATGGTGAGAGAATACAATCACACCAGTCCAGCAGTGCAAAGTGTCTGGCCTTTTAGTGTTACTAGCTAAACATGAAACTGATGATATCTCACATCTATAATTTTTTTCATCATATATACACAATTAATATCCATATGAATATTACTGTTGAAAAATGTGATTAAATAGGTGAAGAGAAAAGCATTTGGCTAAGATCAAAGAAAATATGTTCTGGAAACTGGAGGATATTATAAGTAATATTTCCTTTAATATTTTATATAGGAAATGTAAGAAAAGAGCTGACACAGGCTAGATATTGAAAGTTGTTGGCAAAAGAGCTCTGAATTGTCCATGCTAAATACCTAATAAATCAGATTTCATAGAAACTTATTTTTTCCCTCTACCCTGATAATCTGGATTTTTGTGCTTTGTCCTTTTAACAAAATAAGACTTCCATCCAAAGGGAAACAAGCTGAAATGAAATTTTTAGGTTCACTGGAATCGATCTCTGAAAGGAGCTACACTGTCTCTCAGACCAAAAGTAGAACATAAAATTCATGCTGGCTCATTAAAACCCTAGATGTTTCAAGCCCCATCTGTAATGATGACAAGTAGTAATCAATGTGATTGCAATGTGCACTTAATGCTTTTGCATGTGGCATGGTTTGGAGACATTGGAAATACTTTAAGATCATTTTGAACTGTAAGATTTCAGACTATATCCCTGTTTCTATTACACAATGTAATTGAAATGGGTGATGATCTAGGTAGGAGAGGAAAAGCTAGCTATGTGACTTTTCCCCCCCATTGTGGGCTTCTTGGGTTTCAGCAGCCCAACACTCTCAGTCCCTAATGTGATTCCCAAAGATACTGAACGTAAGCCGCACCACTATCTAGTGTTAACACTCGGAGATGATACAACCAGAAAATGTTTCCTTTTGGGAAGCCTCTGAGGATCCCAATTACTCTGAATCAAGAGAGAAGTCAGTCAGGCTTGAAGTAAGGGGCTTGCATTTAAAATCAGCAGAGAAGGAAAAGTGTGATGAACAGATAAAGTTTCTTGGCTTGTCAGAGCTGCTGAAAACTATTACTGTCAAACTTACCACCTCCCTTCAGCCCCTCCTTCTCTTTTATGATATCTATAGGAAATGCAATCAGATCCATTCCTCTTCATCTTCCTACAAGAGCATGAGGTTGTTTATTGACATTCTCTTAATTTCAACTAAAGAAGTTATTTTTCAGGACAGGATCCTAAGGAAGCCCCTACATCTCTCTTCATTCAGAATTAAAACTCAGGAGGTGCTTCTTAGGGAGCAGAAAAGAAGAAAGGCCTACAGCTGTGTTTGCTGCCAAAAGACTTAATGAAAGATTGCAGGAGCCACAGCCTCTTTAATTGAGTTTGAGCTTATTTCACACATGGGAGTCCAGTTGTCACAAGGGAATTATAAACAGATGCATTGCCCTTCATGGCTCTGGAGGCCACTGAAGTGGAGGATGAGAAGAGCATTATTCACAAAGATTGTCCATGCCTCCTTAGGAAGGGTCAGATGGCTGGAGTCCTTGAGCACGAAGTTACATTTCTAGGATGTTTTTGACAGTCTAGCCAGTCAAATACTGTTCATTCTTTAAACATTTCCCCCTAGCGGTTGTAATAAGAAAATGTATAGATATGCTGAGTAAATAATTTAATCCTTACCTTCTAAAACCAGCGATCCATCTGGATTCATAACAGACTTTGATCTCTTTGGACAAGTAGTTTATTATTGATTATGTTTTATGGTTTTGTAAAATAATTTTTAAGTGTTTAATTATGATTAAAAAAACACATAACATAGAATTTACCATTGTAACCATTTTTAAGCATATAGTTCAGTAGTGTTAAGTATATTCATATTACTATGCAACAAATATCCAGAACTTCTTCATCTTACTAGACCGAAACTTCATATCCATTAAGCAATAACTCTCTTTTTCCTTCTGCCCCTATCCCCTGGCTACTTTCTGTTTTTATGACTTTGATTGCTTTAAATATCTCATGCAAATAGAATCATACAGTATTTTTCTATGTTCTGTGATATTACTTAACTAGTTGATAAGTAGCTAATACTTACCTAACACTAATTCCACAAAGATTTAGTGTTTACATTCTACTATAGTAAATAAGTTTCAGCCCTTATGAAATTTGCAATCTAGTGGAGAAAATTGATATTTGAACAGTGACTACAATGCAATGTAATATACACTATAATACCATGCACATGTAGTAATATCACTTTGATTAATAATCTTAATTTTATCACTAGAATTCTCTTCACCCATGTTTCTAATACCAAATCAGAAATTTTTATTTCCATGTTCTTGCCACAGGTCTTACACCCTGAAATTTAAGATCATATTTAAATCCTTGTATTTAAAAATGTAAAGGTTACCTTTTATTTTCCACACTTTGTGCATTGATTTGTAGTATCTTAAAAGTGTTGTTTGTCACTTTTTATTTTTAGAGAATCTTATGAAAAGTCTCCTTTCCATCCTTTTTTTCTCCTTTATCTGTCAGTTCTGTGGTTCTCTGATATTTTGTAAACATTCTTCTTCATCCTTATGAGATTTCAGTATAAAGCTCACTCAGTCATATCCAGAGAACTTCTGCCAGGCATTCTTCCCAACTCTGTGAGATGTATTATTTCAAAAATCCATATTTTTGGTATTAAAAGCTGCTGTTTGACATTTTTAAATGCCCACATAATACCTTCACGTTGAATATCTGCATTCAAAAATCTTTTCCAAAACAATAATCTTTAAATTTAGATAAAAATTATACTTGTACTTTTATAATTTCTACTCAGGTTTTCAAAAAATAAAAAAATTGGAGTTCTTTAACGGACTCTAAATATCATTGCCATCAATGCTCCCATTTTGAAAATAAGAAAAATAAAGACTGGAAATAGCAAATGATTTGTCCAAGGTCAAGTCATTAAATATACATTTTAGAATTTTTTTTTTCTCTGGCTCAACTATTTTTTCTCATTTGAATCAACAGAAGTGGGTAGCAAATGGAGAGTTTGATGAGTCTTGGGAGGCACGGCATCACCTTCGGATAAATGCTCTGGGAAAATAACAAACCTCTCAATCAACCTTGTCAATCTACATAAAATACACTTCTGCAAGTGACTGTCCTCATATCTTTCTTCTAAGGTCTGTAATAAGATGCCTTGAATTTATTAGTGCCTATAAATTCTTCATTATACAATGTGGCTCATGGGAAGTAGCTGCTTCTGTAACTACTATGGGAAGAGACACATAATAGCTTTATGTTAGATGAGACAGATTTTTTTTTCTCCCTATTGTCTGTGTCATGTCCTTCCTCTAAAACACTCTAAATCTCCTTTACCCATTCATGCTTTCATTCCACAAGTGATCATTGAGCTCCTAATGCATTCCAGACACTTTATTTGGCACTGGACATAAAACAGTGAATAAGATAGACTTTATCCCTGCCTTCAAGTCTCTGCTTTCAAAACCGTCTAACACGACTATTATTTGTCTTTTCTACCTGTATTTTTTCTTGTAGGTAGCCTATGAATACTTTTTTTTTTTTTTTAAATAAGTGAGAGGGTAGAGAAATATTCCTCATGCTTTTTCCTTATGCCCTCACATAGAAAGGACAGCTCATGCAAGAAAACTAATTACAGGCATGAACCACTGTGCCCAGCCTCAAGATTAGAAATTGAACTAAAGTTCTCTGTTAGCTCACGCCTGTAATCCCAGCACTTTGGGAAGGCGAGGTGGGGAGATCACCTGAGGTCAAGAGTTTGAGACCAGCCAACGTGGCGAAACCCCGGCTCTACTAAAAATGTAAAAATTAGCCGGGTGTGGTGGCAGGTGCCTGTAGTCCCAGCTACGCAGAAGGCTGAGGCAGGAGAATCGCTTGAACCCAGTAGGTGAAGGTTGCAGTGAGCCAAGATTGCACCATTGTACAACCAGCCTGAGTGAGATTCTGTCTCAAAAAACAAGCAAACAAAACAAGTTTTCTATTGTTAAAATTACCAGCATGAAGGTCAACTAACTGTTTTTTGTTTGTTTGTTTGTTTTCCTGGGGGTGGGGAGAGGAGTTCCCCTCTCATGCTTGTTCATTTGTGGAGTGCTTATGTGTTCAATAGTCCATTAATTATTACCATGATCTGTAGGTAATATGCCAATCTAGCCAACTACTCTGTATCCATTCTTTCTAAAACAGGCCTGGAACTTGGCAAATATTTAATAAATACCATATAATAAGTGAAAAAAATGAATGAATGAACTTCAGGAAAATACGGGTTATATGCAGACTGGTCGTTTTTCTTTTTCATTCTTCATTTCTAGAAACTGCCCATTAACCTGAAAAGGCTTAGTAATAAGATTTAATTTCCATGAACCTTGCTATAATTATAGCCTTGTTAAGGAAAATGGTTTTGAGGAGTCTTTCTGAAAAATTCAATAATGTTTCTCCTACATTCTAGTACTTTCTTTTCTACTAACCTTCTTTTCCCTAGGCAACTGCCATCCTCCGAGTCCTCACATGTGCCCAACCTGATGGAAACCATCTGGAGGCATCTCAGCAAAGCTTGCTTTAGGGCAGGGACTGGAATGGGGGCTGTTATTATTACAAAGCGAAGTTTGCTTTTGTATAGCTGCCACCCACAGTCGAGTACATATTCTCACTTTGTGCTTCATTTCTCTGCCTGGATGATGGACTAGTTTAGAGAGGCCATAAGGAAATGAGTAAAGAAAGATATTGGATTAATTTTTTTTCATTTAGTAATTACTACACTGCAGCAAACAGAACTGGGTCTGAGTGAATGTTGACATCTAATTTTCAGGTTTTGAATTGCTTGGAGAAAAAGCAGATCTCACTATTTTCATCTACTAACTTTTCACTGTGAGGTAATTATGCAGAACAGAGTATGGTCTTGGGCAGTGTTTAACACAGGAAGGTAATAACTAGACAGAAAATGGACCTTTGCTTTTACAATCAGAATAATTAAAGGTTCATAATCTTGGAGAAGCAATGGTGATGTTGTTTAACAGACATACACTTGCATGGAATTGCCTGCTCGAAAGGCACACATTTTATCACTCTAGGGCATTCATAAACTGGCAACGTAGTTTGGAAGCAAAACCTCTCTTATCTAACTCTTTGTCCCATTGTTGGAGGTACATTTCCATCTCCATGAGCAACACTATGCTTTATGAGCATTTTGTGGATTATATGTTGTTATTTCATGTGTATGTTTTTCTCAGGTTCCAAATGAATGAAAATGTTGGGAAAATGGAAATCTAAATGAAACGTAGCATGGAGTCATGGAACTGATGTTTTAGGGCTGGGAAAAGTTTCAATGATCACATTTTAATTTCCTTTTTATGCATTGCAAAGTATTATGCAAAATGTACAATATGAAGGGACAGTCCCCACAATACTGCCAAAACTGAAGACAGCAGCCACAAATCCATCTGTCTTCAGGATCACCATCACTTCAAACTGGCTACAAGTTCAGGGATGTCTATGGATGACCATTATCAAGTTTGGTAACTTAACAAGATAATTCATGGAACTCAGGAAAGTGCTATATTTATGACTGCAGCTTTATTGTACTGAAATAACGTAACTTAGAACAACCCAAAGGAAAAGATGCTGGGAGGGTTCAAAATGAATAGGGCAGAATCTGGGAGGGTTCAAAATGCAAAGTTTACATCATCCTCAGGAACATATTTTCTTCCCAGCACTGATGTGTGACAATGTGCAAGGAATATTGTCAAACAGGGACGTTCACCTGAGCTTTGGTTTCCAGAATTTTTGGGGAGCAGGGGGTGGTTATTACATAGGCATGATTATTTGAATTATTGCCTATGTGGGTGAACTCAGTCCCTAGCCTCCCACTCCAACCCTTTAATCACGTGACTGGTCTTTCTGACATGGTCGGATCTCAGCTTGAGTCATCTCATTAGTATAATGTTTCTGGGGCTCCTCCATGAGTTGCCATGTTAGCATGAAGTGTTGGGTTTGACTGAGGGGCCCACTATCAATAACAAAGACACACCTATCTTCCAGGAAATTACAAGGGTTTAGAGGCTGCCTCCTAAGAGCAAGGGTAATGAATAGATTTCTATTTTAGATGAGGCCAAATTTCTTACTACATACATGCAAGCCCAGATTGCTACTTTGCTTTAAGGAATTCAAGTAAGTTGGAGGAAAGAACTGGATCTCAGGGAAATACCTCCTGGCTCCTTGTCCAGAATTATTTTTCCCTACTGCCCAAAATTATAACTAGGATGTGAGATGTACTACATGTCAGCTGTTACAGGAAAATATTCTGAAAAATACAAAATTTATAAGGCAATGATGGGATGATTCTTGATTTTTGACCTGTCAGACTTAATTTGCATACAATGACCTCATCCAAATATGAGTGGGAGCCTAATAATCAAGACAAATCTATTAGTAAAAAAAAAGAGGTGATGAGTGGAGAAATAGAAGATAGGTGGGTTTGGGAACTCAAGAACAACACAGGATTTGGGGGAAGATTAAAAATGGGATAGTACAGGAAATTAAAGAAGATGTAATGAACTTAAGAGGATTTTGAGCAAGTGTAATTGAAGATGACATCAGAGTTAAGTAACTGGATAGAAGACTTCAGAATTTTAGAATAATTCAATAAGAAGTTTCTTCATCTTGTGTCTTTATTCATTTAATGTAGGCAATGGGTAATCTTAAAAATCCTTGCATCAAAGTAGATTATCTTTCATCCTAGTAGGTTACTGTAAAAGCACATATATTTCATGCCATATTTTGTGTAAGAAAAAAGGGCAAATAAGAAAACATGTACACATCTGCTTATTTTTACAAAAGAGATATAGTAGATATAAACTGAACAACCGAAGACATTGTTTATAAGGCACTGGAAGGAGGAACACAATGTAAGGGATAAAGGAGAAAGAGATACTTCTTTGACTATAATTTTTGGTATAGTTTTAACTTTTGGAAACTTATATTCTACATATTCAAAAATAAAAAATAAGAATAGGAAGAAGAAAACCAATGACTAGCTACCATCAGAAACAATTTCCACTGTTTTTTTAAATGAATGACATAAGGACATTTAGAAGAAAAAACAAAGCAATAATGTAAGTGCTTTAAGATTATTAAATAATTATCAAGTTGTAATTTACATATAATAAAATTATTTTCCCTTATTCTTTTTATTTAGTTCATGTGGAATTTACTTTGTACAACATTTGTAAGGGAGATAGAAAATAGATGAAACGAAGTGGCGTAACAAGTCATTCTGTAAGACATACCAACAAAATGACGTGTTAAAGTTTGCCTTTAAATTTTTTGTGGTGTATCAAAAAATACTATTCGTCCTAGATTTCTCAGGGCAGTGATTGTTTCAAATAGTTTATTAAATGGTAAGTGTATTTTTTCTATGTTTAGACTTGGAAAATATGATTGCCATAAGCATACTTTTATTCATTTGATAATAAAATGAGTTGTTTGGCGAACCATGATTTGTGAATGGTAGATTTTCTACAAGTGTTGGTTTAGTCAGTGCGAGCTGTCATAACAAAATTCCATAAACTGGGTGGCCAAAACAACAGATATCGATTTCTCACAGGTTTGGTGTCTTTGAAATCTAAGATTAAGGTGCCTACTGATTTGGTTCCTGGTGAGGGTCCCCTTCCTGGCTTGCAGGCGGCCATCTTCTTGCGGTGTCCTCACATAGCAGGGATCGAGAAAGGTTGTGAACAAATTCTCTGCTCTTCCAGGATGGCATTAATCCTATTATGAGGATTCCACCCTCATGACTTCTTCTAAACCTAATTAATCTCGAAACTCCCATCTTCTAATACAATCACATTTGGGTTTGGGGTTTCAGCATATGAATTGTGGGGACACTCACATTTAGTCTATAACAAGTGTCTACGACTATGTATTAAATATAGGCTTTTGACTGATATCCTCAATCTAAAAGGAAAAACTGCAAACCAATTCTTTTTATGTTGTCTATTTTTTTGTTTTTGATAGGAATATGAGTATAACAATTTTAAAAGTACTTTGTGTGCATTATAGGACTGAGCAAATAAATATTAATAAATGTGATGATGTTGAAAACCATCGTTTTTCTGTGAAGAAAGGGAAGTTGGGATAAAGGAAGGCAAAGAAGAGCACTATGGGGTTATGGTGGAAAGGGAGATATCAATAGAAATATATATATCTGTGTCCACCAAAAGGGCAAGACACAATAATATCCTCAGGAAGAATGAGCATACTTGACGCACAGATGTTGGTTTCTAAGTGTCATTCTTCACTAAATGAAACCAGAGATAATTGAAGATATGATTAATACCAGGACTTGGGCAGAGGAGGTGAAGCAGGATATTTCCCTGACCCCTTCTTAAGACTTGTAATAGGGGTGCCTTGTTTACTCAGCCCACTGCCCTCAACTCCTCCAGGGAGGGTGCAGGTGAGTGAATGAGTGCAGGAATGGGAATAAATGAGCACTGGAATCAGCCAGCTGCTTTGATGCTGGTGGGATCAAACTCCACTCACTTGGGCCTGCTGCCTTCCTCCCCTCATGAGATGGAGCATGCAGGTGAATGGGTGCAGGAACGGGAGCAGCTGCTTTTGGTCACCAGCAGTAGCAAACTTTGTGCAAGCCCTGTGGCAGCATCCAGGCAGAGGTGCCTGCGACTCCTGAGGTCCCGGAGAGCACGTTATGGTGCTCTTTTAGCACTGCCTTCCACGAACGGCTTAAGTGTTAACAGCTCAGTGGGCCTTCTGCTTTTCTGTGTGAGACAGCTGCCCTCCACGAGTGAGGGCAAAGGGCCAGGGGCCAGTGTAACAGCCTTTTGTATCCACATTCGTGGCTTCCAAGCTCTTGCCTGGCATCCAAGGAAAATGAGGCCTTGTGAACGAATTGAAGGATGGTAAATGAGGGGGATTTTGTTGTCAATAAAAGTGACTCTCAGAGGGAAGTGGAGCTGAAAAGTGGATGGGGCAGGTAGGTAATCTTCCCCTGAAGTCCAGCCTTCTCCAGCTGGATTCTTCTTCGAAGTTACACTGTAAAGCTGTCCCTCTGAAGTCAAGCTGCTGTTTGTCTCCAATGTCTAGCTATAGTCCCACCTACTGGCTGAGTCTGGGGTATTTATAGGCACAGGATGGAGGTGGGGCGGGGTCAGGGGTGGTTTAGGAGAAAACAACATTCGAGTGGGAAAACAGAAATATAAGTTCTCACTGTGGCCCACAGTTTCAGGCTTTTTGGCTTGAGGGTGGGGTTTTGTTGGGGTCCTGTTGTGTCTGGAATTTGTTCCTTCTGGTGGGTTCGTGGTCTCGCTGACTTCAAGAATAGAGCCGTGGACCTTCGCAGTGGGTGTTACAGCTCTTAAAGATGGCATGGACCCAAAGAGTGAGAAGCAGCAAGATTTATTGTGAAAAGTGAAAGAACAAAGCTTCCGCAGCATAGAAGGGGACCATAGGGGGTTACCGCTGCTAGCTGGGGTTGCCAGCTTTTTATTCCCTTATTTATCCCCGCCCATGTCATCCTGATTGATCTGTTTTACAGGGTGCTGATTGTTCCATTTTACAAACCTCTAGCTATCTACAGAGCACTGATTGGTGCGCTTTTACAGAGCACTGATTGGCGCATTTTACAAACCTCTAGCTAGCTACAGAGTGCTGATTGGGGCATTTTACAAACCTATAGCTAGCTACAGAGCACTGATTGTTGCGTTTTTACAGAGTAATGATTGGTGCATTTTACAAACCTCTTATAAGACAGAAAAGTTCTCCAAGTCTCCACTCGACCCAGGGAGTCCAGCTGGCTTCACCTCTCACTGTCTTTTTGTACCTAGAATTTCTCTGCCCACTGTTTCTATCAGAAATATGAGTCTGGAACAGCTTATTGTTCAGGAAGTGCTGAAAACAAAAACAGAAACAAAAAAAACCCCAAACAAAAATCCCAAAGAGGTGTATTAAAAGGACACAGAAACCAGCTTGCATTCATCTAGGTAATATCTGCATCAAAATTTAAGGAGTATAATGGGTTAAAACACAGTGAGTAACAGGAGTTCATTAGTGCATACTGATAAACAATAAACAAATAAATGGGGAATAGGGGAAGGCTTTTCCTAACAGTAGACTGCCAATTGATAAATGTGAAAAGAATAGTGGAATTGGAAAAACATCATTTTGCAATCATCACAGAACAAATTGCTGTAGGCAAGAATCACTCATAGATACTTTCTTCCTAAGTCTAGGAAGAAAAATTTGGTGAGAAACAGTGTATTTGTATAATTTAAACTATTTCCCCCCAGATTGCTTATTAGCTGCAAAGGGGGGAAGTAGTTACTATACAGTGCAGAAACTGGACAACACTTTGACCTGGGAATCCAAATTAACATCACTAATAACAGGGAGATTAATAAGATGCCTTCAGATGTGATACCATAGAAAGAACGTATCACTTATGTCATATTCCACCTGGGCATATATTACCTGAATAGAATTAAAAGGAAACATCAGATGTGACAACTAAATGCAATGAATGACCATGAACTGCTAGATCTTATACCAAAGAGAGAAAATGCTATGAAGGGCAGACCTGGGTCATTTGACAAAATTGGTAGATAAGATGTAAATTAGACAATCATTGTATCAAAGTTAAATTTCTTGAATTTGAAATGTACATATGTATAAATATATATTTAATATTATAATATGTATTTTAATATTAAATTATATAATTTAATGACAAAAAGAACTAAGGTAGCAAAATAATACAAATAGGTGAAACTGGGAAAGGATATACAGAAGTCCTCTATACTAATTGAGCAACCATTACAAGTTTGAAATTATTTCAAAATTAGAATTTAAAAAATGATGGACTTTTATGAGTTTTTTACTATGCAAGAGAATGCCCCAGGAAAATAAAGAAAGGGCAAAATTTCCAAGAAATGAGTCCTTAAATTCTTGTCTTGCAGCAAGGTAGATGGCGATTTCTTATTTCATTATTTTAAACATCCCTGTTTGGATGAACCTCTTATTTCATTACTTTAAACATCCCTGTTTGGATGAACCTCTGAAATCTCTTATTTTCACATTAGATCAGCTGCCTTTTGTATTTCTTGTCTCTCAATTCCTTTTTGCATTTTAGCACAGTGATTTGTGGGCATGTGTGTGCTTCCCAATTTTTTTTTTTTTTTTAATACTTTAAGTTCTAGGGTACATGTGCACAACGTGCAGGTTTATTGCATATGTATACATGTGCCATGTTGGTGTGCTGCACTCATTAACTCATCATTTACATTACGTATATCTCCTAATGCTATCCCTCCCACCTCCACCCTCCCCACAATAGGCCCTGGTGTGTGATGTTCCCCTTCCTGTGTCCAAGTGATCTCATAGTTCAGTTCCCACCTTTGAGTGAGAACATGCGGTGTTTGGTTTTCTGTTCTTGTGATAGTTTGCTGAGAATGATGGTTTCCAGCTGCATCCATGTCCCTACAAAGGAAACAAACTCATCATTTTTCATGGCTGCATAGTATTCCATGGTGTGTATGTGCCTCATTTTCTTAATCCAGTCTGTCATTGATGGACATTTGGATTGATTCCAAGTCTTTGCTATTGTGAACAGTGCTGCAATAAACATACGTGTGCATGTGTCTTTATAGCAGCAAGATTTATAATCCTCTCGGTATATACCCAGTAATGGGATGGCTGGGTCAAATGGTATTTCTAGTTCTTGATCCTTGAGGAATCTCCAAAATGTTTTCCACAATGGCTGAACTAGTTTACAGTCCCACCAACAGTGTAGAAGTGTTCCTATTTCTCCACATCCTCTCCAGCACCTGTTGTTTCCTGATTTTTTAATGATTGTCATTCTAACTGGTGTGAGATGGTATCTCATTGTGGTTTTGATTTGCATTTCTCTGATGGCCAGTGATGATGAGCATTTTTTCATGTATCTGTGGCTGTATGAATGTCTTCTTTTGAGAAGTGTCCGTTTATGTACTTTGCCCACTTTTTGATGGGGTGTTTGTTTTGTTCTGGTAAATTTATTTGAATTCTTTGTAGGTTCTTGATATTAGCCCTTTGTCAGATGAGTAGATTGCAAAACTTTTATCCCATTCTGTAGGTTGCCTGTTCACTCTGATGGTAGTTTCTTTTGTTGTGCAGAAGCTCTTTAGTTTAATTAGATCCCGTTTGTCAATTTTGGCTTTTGTTGCCATTGCTTTTGGTGTTTTAGACATGAAGTCCTTGCCCATGCCTATGTCCTGAATGGTATTACCTAGGTTTTCTTCTAGAGTTTTTGTGGTTTTAGGTCTAACATTTAAGTCTCTAATCCATCTTGAATTAATTTTTGTATAAGGAGTAAGGAAGGGATCCAGTTTCAGCTTTCTACTTATGGCTAGCCAATTTTCCCAGCACCATTTATTAAATAGGGAATCCTTTCCCCATTTCTTGTTTTTGTCAGGTTTATCAAAGATCAGATGGCTGTAGATGTGTGGTATTATATGTGAGGGCTCTCTTCTGTTCCATTGGTCTATATCTCTGTTTTGGTACCAGTACCACGCTGTTTTAGTTACTGTAGCCTTGTAGTATAGTTTGAAGTCATGTACTGTGATGCCTCCAGCTTTGTTCTTTTGACTTAGGATTGTCTTGACAATGTGGGGTCTTTTTTGGTTCTATATGAACTTTAAAGCAATTCTTTTCCAATTCTGTGAAGAAAGTCATTGGTAGCTTAATGGGGATGGCATTGAATCTATAAATAACCTTGGGCAGTATGGTCATTTTCACAATATTGATTCTTCCTATCCATGAGCATGCTATGTTCTTCCATTTGTTTGTGTTCTCTATTATTTCACTGAGCAGTGGTTTGTAGTTCTCCTTGAAGAGGTCCTTTACATCCCTTGTTAGTTGGATTCCTAGGTATTTTATTCTCTTTGGAGCTATTGTGAATGGAAGTTCATTCATGATTTGGCTCTCTGTTTGTCTGTTACAGGTGTATAAGAATGCTTGTGATTTGTGCACATTAATTTTGTATCCTGAGACTTTGCTGAAGTTGCTTATCAGCTTAAGGAGATTTTGGGCAGAGATGATGGGGTTTTCTAAGTATACAATTATGTCATCTGCAAACAGGGACAATTTGACTTCTTCTTTTCCTAACTGAATACTCTTGATTTCTTTCTCTTGCCTGATTGCCCTAGCCAGAACTTCCAACACTATGTTGAATAGGAGTGGTGAGAGAGGGCATCCCTGTCTTGTGCCAGCTTTCAAAGGGAATGCTTCCAGTTTTTGCCCATTTAGTATGATATTGGCTATGGGTTTGTCATAAATAGCTCTTATTATTTTGAGATACGTTTCATCAATACTGAATTTATTGAGAGCTTTTAGCATGAAGGGCTGTTGAATTTTGTCAAAGGCCTTTTCTGCATCTATTGAGATAATCATGCGATTTTTGTCTTTGATTCTGTTTATATGCTGGATTACGTTTATAGATTTGTGTATGTTGAACCAGCCTTGCATCCCAGAGGTGAAGCCCACTTGATCATGGTGGATAAGCTTTTTGATGTGCTGCTGGATTCAGTTTGCCAGTATTTTATTGAGGATTTTTCCACTGATGTTCATCAGGGATATTGGTCTAAAATTCTCTTTTTTTGTTGTGACTCTGCCAAGCTTTGATATCAGGATGATGTTGGCCTCATAAAATGAGTTAGGGAGGATTCCCTCTTTTTATATTGATTGGAATAGTTTCAGAAGGAATGGTACCAGTTCCACATTGTACCTCTGGTAGAATTCGGCTGTGAATTCATCTGGTCCTGGACTTTTTTTGGTTGGTAGGCTATTACTTATCACCTCAATTTCAGAGCCTGCTATTGGTCTATTCAGGGATTCAGCTTCTTCCTGGTTTAGTCTTGGGAGAGTGTAAGTGTCCAGGAAATTATCCATTTCTTCTAGGTTTTCTAGTTTATTTGCGTAGAGGTGTTTGTAGTATTCTCTGATGGTAGTTTGTATTTCTGTGGGGTCAGTGGTGATATCCCCTTTATCATTTTTTATTGTGTCTATTTGATTCTTCTCTCTTTTCTTCTTTGTTAGTCTTGCTAGTGGTCTATCAATTTTCTTGATCTTATCAAAAATCCAGCTCCTGGATTGATTGATTTTTTTGGAGGGCTTTTTGTGTCTCTATCTCCTTCAGTTCTGCTCTTAGTTATTTCTTGCCTTCTGCCATCTTTTGAATGTGTTTGCTCTTACTTCTCTAATTCTTTTAATTATGATGTTAGGGTGTTAATTTTAGATCTTTTCTGCTATCTCTTCTGGGAATTTAGTGCTATAAATTTCCCTCTACACACAGCTTTAAATGTGTCCCAGAGATTCTGATATGTTGTATCTTTATTCTCATTGGTTTCAAAGAACATCTTTATTTCTGCCTTCATTTCATTATGTACCCAGTAGTCATTCAGGAGCAGGTTGTTCAGTTTCCATGTAGTTGAGTGGTTTTGATTGAGTTTCTTAGCCCTGAGTTCTAGTTTGATTGCAGTGTGGTCTGAGAAACAGTTTGTTTTAATTTGTGTTCTTTTACATTTGCTGAGTACTGCTTTACTTCCAACTGTGTGGTCAACTTTGGAATAAGTGTGATGTGGTGCTGAGAAGAATGTATATTCTGTTGATTTGGGGTGGAGAGTTCTGTAGATTTCTATTAGGTCCACTTGGTGCAGAGTTGAGTTCAATTCCTGGATATCCTTGTTAACTTTCTGTCTTATTGATCTGTCTAATGTTGACAGTGGGTGTTAAAGTCTCCCATTATGATTGTATGGGAGTCTAAGTCTCTTTGTAAGTCTCTAAGGACTTGCTTTATGAATCTGGGTGCTCCTGTATTGGGTGCATATCTATTTAGGGTAGTTAGCTCTTCCTGATGAATTGATCCCTTTACCATTATGTAATGGCCTTCTTTGTCTCTTTTGATCTTTGATGGTTTAAAGTCTGTTTTATCAGAGACTAGGATTGCAACCCCTGCTTTTTTTTTGTTTTCTGTTTGCTTGGTAGATCTTCCTCCATTCCTTTATTTTGAGCCTATGTGTGTCTCTGCATGTGAGATGAGTCTCCTGAATACAGCAAACTGATGGGTCTTGACTCTTTATCCAGTTTGCCAGTCTATGTCTTTTAATTGGACCATTTAGTCTATTTACATTTGAGGTTAATATTGTTATGTGTGAACTTGATCCTGTCATTACGATATTAACAGGTTATTTTGCTCATTAGTTGATGCAGTTTCTTCCTAGCATCGATGGACTTTACATTTTGGCATGTTTTTGCAATGGCTGGTACCGGTTGTTCCTTTCCATGTTCAGTGCTTCCTTCAGGATCTCTTGTAGGGCAGGCCTGGTGGTGACAAAATCTCTAAGCATTTGCTTATCTGTAAAGGATTTTATTTCTCCTTCACTTATGAATCTTAGTTTGGCTGAATATGAAATTCTGGGTTTAAAATTCTTCTCTTTAAGAATGTTGAATATTGGCCCCTACTCTCTTCCGGCTTGCAGAGTTTCTGCTGAGAGATCTGCTGTTAGTCTGATGGGCTTCCCTTTGTGTGTAACCTGACCTTTCTCTCTGGCTGCCCTTAACATTTTTTCCTTCATTTCAACTTTGGTGAATCTGACAATTATGTGTCTTGGAGTTGCTCTTCTCGAGGAGTATCTTTGTGGCATTCTCTGTATTTCCTGAATTTGAATGTTGGCCTGCCTTGCTAGGTTTGGGAAGTTCTCCTGGATGATATCCTGCAGAGTGTTTTCCATCTTCGTTCCATTTTCCCTGTCACTTTCAGGCATACCAATCAGATGTAGATTTGGTCTTTTCACATAATCTCATATTTCTTGGAGGTTCATTTCTTTTTACTCTTTTTTCTCTACTTCTCTTCTAACTTCATTTCATTCATTTGATCTTCAATCACTGATACTCTTTCTTCCAGTTAGTCGAGTCAGTTACTGAAGCTTGTACATTTGTCACATAGTTCTCGTGTCATGGTTTTCATCTCTATCAATTCTTTTAAGGTCTTCTCTGCATTGATTATTCTAGTTATCCATTCATCCATTCTTTTTTCAAGGTTAGTTTCTTTGTGCTGGGTATGTAGTTCCTCCTTTAGCTCTGAGAAGTTTGATTGACTGAAGCCTTCTCCTCTCAAGTTGTGAAAGTCATTCTCCGACCAGCTTTGTTCCATTGCTGGTGATGAGCTGTGTTCCTTTGGAGGGTGAGATGCACTCTGATTTTTTGAATTTCCAACTTTTCTGCACTGCTTCTTCCCCATCTTTGTGGTTTTATCTGCCTTTGGTCTTTGATGATGGTGACATACTGATGGGGTTTTGGTGTGGGTGTCCTTTCTGTTTGTTAGTTTTCTTTCTAACAGTCAGGACCCTCAGCTGTAGGTCTGTTGGAGATTGCTTGAGGTCCACTCCAGACCCTGTTTGCCTGGGTATCAGCAGCGGAGGCTGCAGAAGATAGAACATTGCTGAACAGCTAGTGTTGCTGTCTGATTCTTGCTCTGGAAGCTTCGTCTCAGAGGTGTACCTAGCCTTGTGAGGGTGAGGTGTCGGTCTACACCTATTGGGGGATGTCTCCCAGTCAGGCTTCTCAGGATCAGGGACCCACTTAAGCAGGCAGTCTGTCCGTTCTCAGATCTCAACCTCTGTGCTGGGAGAAACACTGCTCTCTTCAAAGCTGTCAGACAGGGACATTTACATCTGCAGAGGTTTCTGCTGCTTTTTGTTTAGCTATGCCCTGTCCCCAGAGGTGGCGTCTACAGAGACAGGCAGGCCTCCTTGAGCTGCGATGAGCTCCACCCAATTTGAGCTTCCTGACGGCTTTGTTTACCTACTTAAGCCTGAGCAATGGCAGGTGCCCCTCCCCCAGCATCGCTGCCGCCTTGCAGTTAGATCTCAGACTGCTATGCTAGCAATGAGGGAGGCTCTGTGGGCGTGTGACCCTCTGGGCCAAGTGTGGGATATAATCTTCTGGTGTGCCATTTGCTAAGACCCTTGGTAAAGCACAGTATTAGGGTGGGAATTGTCGGATTTTCCAGGTGTTGTGTGTCTCAGTTTCCCTTGACTAGGAAAAGGAATTCCCTTCCCCCTTGAGCTTCCCAGGTGAGATGATGCCTTCCCCTGCTTCGGCAGGCTGCACCCACTGACCAGTGCTGACTGTCTGACATGCCCTAGTGAGATGAACCCAGTACCTCAGTTGAAAATGCAGAAATCACCAGTCTTCTGTGTCACTCATGCTGGGAGCGGGAGGCTGGAACTGTTCCTATTCGGCCATCTTGGGCGCCCCCTATGCTTCCCCATTTGTTAACCCTGATTTATTATAGTCCAGTGGAGGGCCCCAGAAGAACACAAGTGTGCAAATGCCTCATAGCTTGAGCAGATTCCCAGGTCATTCGTCTTCAGTGGCTCTTTTCCCTTTCAGCCCCTTCAACCCCAAATCTGTTTTTGTTTTTTTTTTTCTTAACTCAACCTAAGGAACCAGATGGCTCTCTGTGCCTCCAAGGGGCCTCTGCTCTGGTGGGAACTCACTTTACGTCTTGTATGGATGATGAGGATTAACAATTCTGACCAGACAGATTATATATTGCCTCGTATTTGTGATGCCACCAGCAGCTAAGATAACTTTAGGGATTTCATTTTATTTACTCTGTCATGGTCTTTGAAAGGTACATATGGGACATGTACCACAAGCTTCTTCCTTCAGGAGAATCAGTTTGTGCCCAGATATGTATTATTTGCACTGTTTACCGATCTGGCAAAGGCTTTTCTGAAAAGAGACATTTCAATCTGTTTGATGGCAGAGCTTTCCCCTGAAAAGTCCTTTTTGAAGTTACAAGATAATAATTTTAAGAAGCCATTAGAAATATTATGCATCCATCTCAGGCCACCATCAATAGAATACCACATAGCATCTATTGGAGTTTTCATATGTACATATGACTTCCAGGGTGTGACTCTGTGTGTGTGTGTGTGTGTGTGTGTGTGTGTGTGTGAGCATGTCTACACTTATGTTATAATTGTCCCAGAAATGATTTTAACATGATTACTCTTTGAGAAAGATGATGTGATTGTGAAATACATTTAACTCTTGTTTTGGGTTTTTCAGAAGTTAGATGTTTCCATATGCTGCATAATTGTAGAGTTGAGAGGTACCTGAGACAAGGCCACATCTGATACATTCCATTCTAGCAGGATGCTTTAAAAAGTAATCCATGAAGATTACACTATTTATTATTCTAGAGATTAAGGAGACAATGAAAATGCAATGAGGAAAGGAAAGTCATCACCATTATAAATGAGTATGTTTAGTCTTAACTTTTTTTTTCTATATATCTCATTGGGGACCTCAAGCATTGTTACTCAAATTACTTATTCTTCATTTTGATCAAACTTATTAAGAGCATTGATTTTTCTTTCTGCTTTCTTTGACTCCACTTCCTTTTTTCACTTTTTCTTCAGCCTGATTCAATTGCCATGTATTTTTTCTTCTCAAACCCTTTCAGGGTTGTTTGAGAATATATCATCCTAACCAACTCCTTTCCTTCTTTCAGATTTAAGCCTGAGTCCTTGAATCTGACCCTAAGTTTCTCAACTGTTAGCTAAGAAAGATATAACAAGAATGCTGTGATCTTGGAGTAACTTCAAGCCTTTCATTTCTAAAGTTATTAAACATAGTTATTTTAACAGGGCTTCAAGATAGCAGTCTTTAAACATTTTCCCCTGTAGGTTATGCTGTGAATTTCTATTTCTTATTTTCTGGCTTCAACCTTTTCCATTGAGGTTCGTTAAAGGAATGAGTATAAGATGTTTATTGATGGTGTTCAAAAGCTAATCTCTCCATAATGCAGTACACTGCTACCAAGAGAATACAGAAGCCTAGGTTCTGGGATTTTTGTGGGCAGAAATATCTGCGAAACAGAATTTAGTACTATTTCCCACTTAACTTTTCTTTACATAGCATAAAATTACATACAGCCAGTCTCAGACTGCAGTAATTCAGGAAAATTGTTGCTTTATCAGTGCTACATGTTGAACCAGTTTGCTACTAAATTTTACAAACATTTACTGAGCACTAAAATTATGAGGCATTGTTTTAGGTAGAAACTAGATGTGGGAGATGTAGTGGTCAACAAAACACTGCTCTCATGAAGCTTATGTGCCACAGAAAAGGACAAAAAATACACTGGCAAACAGACAATGAATAGGGTAGCTTTAGGGAGTTATAAATTCTATGAAGTAAAACATGAGAAGGGGATACATAAGAAAGTGACATGGTGGGATAGGGTGGGGGCAGTGATTAGATTTGGTATTCAGAGAACACCTCTTGAAGAAAGTATCTTCTGAATTGAGCCCTGGATACTAAGGGGGCTGCCACTGAGATAGTGTGAGTGTAGACACAAAGGTTCTAAAGCTAGAAAGAGGTTGGTGCATTTGAAGAACAACAATGAAGACCAGGGTACAGAGGGTAGGCAGCAAGAAGGGAAAGTGGTAGGAGATGATGTCAGAAAAGGAGACAAGGATATTGGACATGGTAGACCAAGATGAAGAATTCATCATTTGTGATTTCATGCTTATTTTGAATCTGTAAGTAGCAGATACATTGGGAGAGGAGAGGTAATTGAATAAAATGGATGAGAGAAGGTGAGTTACTGATCTAAGAGAAGAGCTGCTCTAATAAGCCTAGGGCAATCTAAGTTTTTGGTAGGCCCTTTACCTGAAACCTCTAGAGCTACTTCATGAGGAATTTTGATTTTTTTTTTTTTTTTTAAAGAAGGGTGGAAGGTGGTTGAAGATGTCATGCCACTATTTTGGGCTCTAGATGGCCCTCCCTCAGGCTAGGATCCAACAGCCCAGCCTACCCTCACACCCAAGGGGTATATGGTAGATGGATATCCATTATTCTTTTTTAAATCATCACAGGTTGACTTTTCCTGAAGCTTTCTTATGGTAAAAAGAATGTATTTAAATAAAATTCCATTCATCATGCTTTTGGAAGAGAAAAGTGGTAATGATAATCCCAAATAGCAACTAATCCAAAATTTCATCTGTATTTGGTTCTTAATTATATGATATTATATTGATTTGGAATCAGGTTTTACCTCTTCATCCTTTAGTAGCTGCATAACACTGGCCAAGTTCCTTAACCTCTCTAAGACATATTTTCCTCTTCTGCATAACTAGGATAATAATACTCACTTGATAGTATTGTTGAGAGAATTATATTAAACAAGATAATATATGCAAGGCACTTAGTACAATTCCTGTTACCTAATGACCACTGTGCACAGTTACAGAAGATAGCAACAATAATAACCACTCACATTTGCATAATATTTAAATTTTACAAAAGACTTTCACATACATTATGCCATTTGATGCTTACAATAATTCTGTAAGGATATATTACTTACACAACTACAAGCACTTTTATGTAGTCAAAGCTGATTTTGATATAAATTTCTACAGCTAAAGAATAGAAATCTATTAGAAAAAAGCAGACAAAGGAGGCATGAATAGTGGCCTAGAAGCCAACTAAGTCTTAAGGAAAGTTAGTAAAGGTTTTAGTTTTACAAAAATAGTCTACAAACTAATGTCTCATACATGGATCATGAAATGGTTAATCCATTTTGTACATTTATTAAAATGTCAATGTAATATCTTTCACTGTGTTGGAGAAATCATGTTAAAAATTCATAGCCAAATTGTGTTACGGATTATATTCACATACCACTCATTAAGTGATGCAGATGATCTGGTATATTCTATGTTAGACTTAGTTCTCTGACATGCAGCCAGTTTTGGAAAGCAACATGGCCGGTCTTCAGCAGATACAAGTCTATGTAAATGCTTTACACAGGAATGGAAGATCTCCTATCCACTTCAAATGGCAGGTAGATCTAGGGTCACATCACCAATAGAAATGCTTCCTTAATGTGCTTCTGTGCCATACATGTGGTACTCATAAGACACCCTGTAAGTGGTTAGGCATTCAAAATGGGATTTAGCTAATTCTCTAGAATACTCCTCCTCTGGCCACACTGCGTTCCTTCTTAGGATAGAAATAGGGCCAAGTAGACCAGAAGTGGCACTAACTAGATTGATAGGGGAACACCTGCCACTGAAATATTTTCCTGTGTGTTGCAGCTGTGTCATCTTCACTCTCATCACCCTACCTCCAGGCATTTTCTATCTTTTATTCAAGGAATATGACTCTACAAAAGAGACACTATCCTTGACAGCCTTGTTATGCCTTCAGGTCAATGCCAGACACACAGAGGTCACCGACTTACAAAGGTAAAATCTATATTTTGCACTGCCTCAGGCAAAACACAGGACTGGAATGGCTCAGTAAGCTGCCTTTATGTTTCTTTCTAGCCTGAGTTAACCGTAGGCAAAACTGTAACATACTTGAAGTCTGAGGTTGATCTTTGGTTTCTACCTTTCTGTTTTCCATTTCTCTTGTTTAGGCTTTCTCCTATTGATAAGACATATACTGTGTCAGACACTGTGGGGAAAGTTATACCAAAGTACAAAGAATTATAAGACATGTTCTTGCTCCAGAGGAACTTTTGTGACCTAAATAGCTAATGGTGACATTTCTAACATGATAGTATCTGAGAAGGAAGGCCCGTTTAGAATGGGGGTGTATTCTCCAAATTATATGTCGCTGAGAGTCACCAAATCTGCCTGTGAGTCAGATGAGCACAGTAAAAATAAGAAATGACCATAAATGACTTCACATCTAATGATTTGTTTTTTGGAAGAGCCATTGGGTTGACACATCACACTGAATGTCCTGAAATCGTCGTTTGTCTCTGGGGTACAACACATTTAGTATAAATTACGAATCATCATTTAAACCTCTCTGCACATAGCAGAGGTACCTCGTTACAGTATCCGACTTCTGTTCACAATAAATGCTTTTTAGTAACTTGATAGTTTTGGTTACAAATGCTAGAAAATTATAATTTACTGTAGTTCAGCTTTATTTATTTGTTACATTTACATCATCTGGCTCTCCAAACGCCTACCTAGAATTCAATAATGTAGTTAAGCTTTCTAGTAACAAGTCAAAACGAAAAGAAACAGGGAAATGACATAGAGAACATGTGAAAGTTATAAATGAAATGGAGAGTCAATAGTGTTTTCAGTAGCTCTCCAATGAGCAGAGGACTCACATGTAGAAGAGGTCACACTGCTGAAAAGGGTATAAAATAGCAAGACTCTTAGAGACATCCCAGAGCTCTAATTAAGAAGCCTGTCCCCACCGCTCAAACACATACACACACACACACACACCCCTACATAGACCCAACTCTCTTATTTTGACAATTTGAGATGACCTTATGACACTTACAGGTTTGGAGAGGCAACATTTTCTATTTGTGGTATTGAAGTCTGGAATACATTCTCTTTATTATTTCCCTTTGACACATGTGTGCTGTGTTATAGAGAAAAGCTAGTTGGAACCAGAAAATTTGAGTTCGAGTTTTATTTAACCGTTTATTTGCTGTCCTATAAAACAATGCTTGCCCTCTCTCACCCTTAGTTTGTTTACTTAGAAATAGAGGCTAACTATAGCTTGTATTAAATAAGTAATCCCCAACTCTGCAATGTATATCAGAAAACTCAGCTGAAAACTAGAACTTGAGTGGTCATGTAGTTATAATGGATTTAAATGGAACAAGCTTCAGAAGCTGTATTGTGGTCATCATGCCTGGTGTTGTATTCTTTTACCTGGTGATTAGAGACTTTAGTTGTGCTTTTGATCAGAATGAAGGAAACTCAGGTCCATGTGTCAGTTTAATATTAGTGTTCAACTGCAAGTAACAGAATACTCATTTTGTAGTGTTGTTTAAAATAAGGTTTTATTTTTTTTCTTATAATTCAGGAAGGCTAGATGTAGGAGGCTGTAGTTCTGGCCCCTGTATCTCCTTGCTGCCAGTACTAGTACATCTGCAATATTATTTGACTTTCCTTTACGAGTGTAAAATGGTGTCCTCAACCCTCAGTATCAGATTCTATTCAAGGTGGAAAGAAGTGCAGGGGTATGTGCCAGTCTGAGCAACAGAAAGAGACCCTGTCCCTAAAAAGAAAAAAAAATGGGGGGAAGTGAAGGGTATGACAGCCACTTTTTCTAACGAATCTATCAAATACAGAGATATTTGTCTTCTTTCATCAGTAAATCAAAAGTTTTCCCGGAAAACTTCAGCAGATATTCACTTCTACCCATTGATTATAGCAAAGTCCTGGGGCCACTTGTTGGTGCAAAGGCAAGTGGAAAAAATAAAGTTTTTACCTAAGTACAATATTGCTCTGACTTTAATTTGGGAATTTTAGGAAAAAGAAAAAAAAAGTGGGTTGGGGGAATTTGGGCAGTTGATTTAAAGTATCTGTCATAAACTAAAGTATCAATGAAATCATTTAAAATTGAGTAATTTTCCCTAATCAGGCACCAACATTTTTGTTACATTGAGACTTCAGTCACCAATATCTGGTGGCAGAGATACAGGCGTGTAAAACATTTCTATTTACCCAAATATGCCAGTTCCCAAATAGGATGACTGCATTTCATGTTAAACTGATTTTTTCTCGTTAGATACTCTGAGGAATATTTAGCTTCTTGGAACAGAAACCATCCAAATCATGTTTTGTTTTGTTTTGTTTTGTTTTTTGATATGTCTGTAACTGTAAAAATCAGCAAATAAGAAGAACCAGACCAACAAGGCATTGACTTGTGCTCACATCTAAGTTTACCAACAGTAGCTAATTAGTAGTTGTATCTAGATGAATTATAAATGGCCAAAGCACTGCAATTAGCAACTATGACTCTCACGTAGGCAGCCAATCTTGGTTGTATCTGTAAATATGACAAGAACCAGTATTGTGCTTCTTATAGGTTTAAAGAGAAAGATACACACTAACTCGGGTGCATAAAGACTTTCTTCTTATTTGATGATGGTAATAGAGTCACACCCTTTATATCTCATTGTATTTACCCATGAGCTTAAGAATTGCTATCTGTATCTATAGTGGCAAATGCAGTAGCATCATCTATATCGTTAGTATATAGCACTTTCAGGGCAAGAATTCTGCCCTAGTTACATGATTTAAAAGGTGATTGAGGAAGAGCTAGTATACAAAGGAGAGAACAGCCTGCAGGAAAAATTACTGTGTAGAGAGACTTTTAAAACAAGAAAAAGATCTATCTATATTAGCAAAGGCCTAGGATGTATTTCTTTTTTTTCTTCTTCTTCTTTTTTTTTATTATTATACTTTAAGTTCTAGGGTACATGTGCATAGCATGCAGGTTTGTTACATATGTATACTTGTGCCATGTTGGTGTGCTGCACCCATCAACTCGTCAGCACCCATCAATTCGTCATTTACATCAGGTATAACTCCCAATGCAATCCCTCCCCCCTCCCCCCTCCCCATGATAGGCCCCTGTGTGTGATGTTCCCCTTCCTGAGTCCAGGTGATCTCATTGTTCAGTTCCCACCTATGAGTGAGAACATGCGGTGCTTGGTTTTCTGTTCTTGTGATAGTTTGCTAAGAATGATGGTTTCCAGCTGCATCCATGTCCCTACAAAGGACACAAACTCATCCTTTTTTATGGCTGCATAGTATTCCATGGTGTATATGTGCCACATTTTCTTAATCCAGTCTGTCACTGATGGACATTTGGGTTGATTCCAAGTCTTTGCTATTGTGAATAGTGCTGCAATAAACATATGTGTGCATGTGTCTTTATAGCAGCATGATTTATAATCCTTTAGGTATATACCCAATAATGGGATGGCTGGGTCATATGGTACATCTAGTTCTAGATCCTTGAGGAATCGCCATACTGTTTTCCATAATGGTTGAACTAGTTTACAATCCCACCAACAGTGTAAAAGAGTTCCTATTTCTCCACATCCTCTCCAGCACCTGTTGTTTCCTGACATTCTAATGATCGCCATTCTAACTGGTGTGAGATGGTATCTCATTGTGGTTTTGATTTGCATTTCTCTGATGGCCAGTGATGATGAGCATTTTTTCATGTGTCTATTGGCTGTATGAATGTCCTCTTTTGAGAAATGTCTGTTCATATCCTTTGCCCACTTTTTGATGGGGCTGTTTGTTTTTTTCTTGTAAATTTGTTTGAGTTCTTTGTAGGTTCTTGATATTAGCCCTTTGTCAGATGAGTAGATTGCAAAAATTTTCTCCCATTCTGTAGGTTGCCTGTTCACTCTGATGGTAGTTTCTTTTGCCGTGCAGAAGCTCTTTAGTATTTCTATAGTTTCTTTTCTCATCAGTCTTCTTGGGCATAAGTGTACAATGGTAGGAGTAACAAGAGATGTAGCTTGATCTATGGAATAACAAAGAAATTAGACTACATATGTGCACTTTGAAACTTCTTGGTAAGGTGCATAGACATGCATGGCCCTACTTGTCTCAATTTAAATGTCAATTTAAAAAACATTAAGGTATTTGTTTCCATGGAAATAGAACTATCTCTTAGCACCTGGATTCGTAAATAGGAAAAAGTTGTCAAGTTTTTCCAGAAGCTGAAGGCATTTAATATTAGAACAACTTTACATTTTTTATTGTAACCACCAAGACCAAAGCAATGTCTGACTGTCTTGGTGGAGTGCATTAATTTGATTGAGATCATGTCCCATACTGGTTATTAGGTAAATTCTGGTTAGCATCCTTGTAGATTTCTATAGACCATCACCAATCAGAAACCCATGGCATAACAGAGTGGTATTGGCTACAGTTTAGTATGTGATTTTCCATAAACTCCAATTGCAGGGAAATAGAAGAATTAAAATCAACTCTATCATTTTGCCTTAAATTTCAGGAATCTTTAGTAGATCTAGAAAACTACAGTTCTAATACAAGCTGAGTTGCCCCAAAAAACTCACCAAGACCACTTGATGGCCTTTCATCCAGCACTATTGATGCCAGGCCTGTCTTGTCCCAATAGTTGGTAAAGTGGAACACAGTTGCAATAGACATATTAGTATGCTTGTATTTACACCACTACACTGCAAGCCACAAGAAGCTTAAAGGACAGCACCAGAACACATTCCCTGTGTGAATGGAAATCTTTTGAGCTCAAGAAGAATGTAAACATTATAAACCCTTGAGACATTTCACCAGGGATATCTGTAGACAAAAAGCTTCTTTAGTAGTGTCTATACACCAGAACACGAAAACATGCAGAGTACTTCAATGTACAACTGAAAAACAAGGAGGCTGTACATTCACCTACATAGTGAAAACTTGTATAAAGTATAGCTTGGGATATAGAACTAGGTTGAAACTTGGATGGTGATAAGCTGATTGATTGTGGCCAGTAAACTGAAATGTGATTTTTTGCCTGTCAACCATCACTTTCTTTGAGAAATCCTTATGTCCCATTATCTTATAACCTCTGCTTACCTGTATAAACCCAGGAGTAGGTATTTGACTCAGAATTAGTCAATTAGGATAACTTATACCCTACCCTAACACAGTGATTGATTCAGGTGTGGTCATGTGACCCGGCTTGATGTCTGATGTCTCAGAGTCCTCACCAGGACATTTATGAAAGCTATGAGGTGAAAATGCTTTCTGGAACTGCATGCAACAATCTTTCCCTCTGCATGGAGGGATAATGAGCCTAAGAATGAAGCCAATGGAGACAAAAGCAAAGCTGAAAGACGGGGTAGTGGGGTGGGAGAAGAAAGAAAATGAGGGACTATGAATCATTTCAAAAACTGCAATCAGCTGTAGTTGATCCTGAATCTATCTTTGGATTTTTAATGCCGAGATTTTTTTTTTCTAAGCTGTTTTGAGTTGGGATTCTCTCATTTGAAATTACAGGTATACTGTCAAATACACAAAATTGAAAGCACATTGAATTCCAAACACTGACTTATCTTTTAAAAGGTTTTTAGAACACAACCAAAACAACATCGTATAGCAAGCCAAACCAGAAACTGGCTTGGATATGGCCTGGCTATATTGTCAGTGACATAAGGAATCCAGACCTGCTAAATGTGTCACACCTGAGTCTTTAAATGAACTCGTCACTGTTATGATGTCATACCTACAGCAGCCTCTGACCTCATTAATACCATGCTTTATGATAACTGACAGAACACTTCATGGCAATTTGAACTCAGGGTCTGGCACAGTGGTAACACTAACCAGAGAAATAAATACTCAGCGAGAGTGAGCAGGGCTCTATCTGTAGTTGGAGGTTGTAATTACTTTTGTAACAAATACTAAAAGCTGAAGGTATTTTGCAGAAAAAAATTCAATGGGACTGAGTTTGTGCTCACAATTTATGTGCTGCACTAAAATTTTGCAGTGTTTCCTGGATCAAGGCAGGAAATGGTCCTATGTTTATGCCAAGAATATACAGTTGAGAAGAGTGGCTTTTTTTTATGGAGTTTTGCTTTGCTTGGGGCCTAAAATTTAATCCTATACCACTGCTTCTCTACCCTCTGCTACTTCACCATAAGCTGTGTGGGGTGCAAAGACTTATGTATAAATAGTATGAGATAAATGGGAATCCTGAATTGTGACTACAAAACAAAGCCTGAGGAGAAACACATCTAGTTAGTGGAAGAAAGATGACTATCAGTGCTTCTCTGTCAAAGCTCTTAACTAAAAAGCCACAGGGCAAAAAAAAAAAAAAAAAAAAAAAAAGGACACTGCAGATCAGAGGTTAAAATATTATTCAGATCAAGTTCTCTTTGCACCTAGTTACTTTTTAGGCATTAGTCCAGTGTTGTTCTTTGTTGTTGTTGTTGTTGTTGTTTACTTAATAAGCATTGGGGAGCTCATGTGGAGACTAGTCTTGTACACATTGGCTTTGTAACAGCTCCTTGAGGGAATCGATTACAGACACTCTCTAGTTTTAACCTCAGAGCACGGGATAGGCTTAGTTAAGTGCGCTTACTGTCAATATATCTCCTCCATATATAATGCAGAGTATATGCTCCAAGTCTTAACTGGGTAATTTGAGTCAATACTTAGAAAAGTGAGAGGAGGAAAATCTCACATTATGCTTTATAACTGTTGCTGTTTAACACTTAGATCAAAAGCTTTATGGTGATCACACCTTCCGTGCATTTTACTTACATGGGAATGACTGGAGGTGATTTGTTTCTATTATAGTATATTCCCCATGGAAAGAAGTAGATGTCATTGGCCAGTGTATTAAAAAGTTTCATGCTCCATATGATTGTTGTGGGGCTGGTGGTGAGGGGAAGAGAGAATACTGGTCTATGGTATTCTGAGTCACAAATTGCTATAGAGTTTGTACATTCTTATTTGGCAAAAACAGACAATATGGCCACTTTTTTTTTTCTTATATACATGCATATATTCTATGTGTGTATGGAATAAAATATTTGATAGAGTATTTAGCAAGCTATTTTGGATACCTGCAATATACTCAACACTGTACAAGTAGCTGGAGGATCAATGAAGGGTCTATAGATCATGTAGTCCTTTGCCTGCAGCCAGTCTCATCTTTCAGGGCATCACCTGATTGGCCCCAAGAATCAGGATATCTTTGTCTACTTTATTCTTCTTGGATTTTCCCAAAGGGAAGCCTGTGGTGCAAATGGCAGAGCAATGTCATGCTTGTGGTGTCCCCATTTGTACTCCAGGGGACTCTTGTCTCTAAGGCAGCTCCAAGGAAGCAGGAAGCCAGGGATTCCAGTGCCATCAGGGATGTTGCAATACAGATCTAAACCCCAGAGTGATGAGGAGAACTCAGTGTCTGGTCAGAATAAATTTTAGTTTGACCTCTTCAGGACATCTCCAAGGACTTCATTGATCCTAGTAATATTCAAGGATTCACTTGAAATCTTGCATTTAAATCAACAGTTGACCCATTAAAAAGTGGGCAAAGAACAAGAACAGACACATCTCAAAAGAAGAAAGCAGCCAACAAACACATGGAAAAATGTTTAACATCACTAATCATTAGAGAAATGCAGATCAAAAGCACAATGAGATATTCTGTCTCGCCATTCAAAATGGCTAATATTAAAAAGTTAAAGAAAAACAGATGTTGGTGAGGATACAGAGAAAAGGGAATACATGCTTTTTGGTGGGAATGCAAATTAGTTCAACCTCTGTCAAAAGCAGTTTGGAAATTTCTCAAAGAACTAAAACTATAACTACCATTTGACCCAGCAATCCCATTACTGTATATATACCCAAAGGAATATAAATTCTATCATAAAGACACATGCATTTGTATGTTCACTGTAGCACTATTTATAATAGCAAAGACATGGAATCAACCTAGGTGCTCATCAGTGGTAAACTGGATGAAGAAAATGTGATACATATACATCATGGACTAGTACTCAGTCTTAAAAATGATAAAATCATGTCCTTTGCAGCAACATGGATACAGTTGCAGTACATTATCCTGAGCTAATTAACACAGAAACAGAAAATCAATTATTGTATGTTCTCACTTAAAAGTGGGAGCTAAATCTTGGGTTCACGCAGACATAAAGATGAGAACAATAGACACTGGAGATTCTAAAAGGAGGGAAGAAGGGAGAGAGGGCAGCAAGGGCTGAAAAACTTCCTTTTGAGAACTATGTTTAGTGTCTCAGTGATGGGATCAATAGAAGCCAAAATCTCAGCATCACATAATATACCCTTGTAACAAACCTGCATATATACCCCCTGAATCTAAAATAAAAATAGAAATTTAAAATAAATGTATACATAAATAAACAAAATCGCAATTGGATAGTCCTACAGATCTGGGATTTTTACAAACCATGAATCAGAATTTATTCTGGTTTTATTGCATGGGTTGAATATCCCTAATCTGAAAATCTAAAATCATTCTCCAAATTCTGAAATATTTTGAACACTAACATGATACTCAAAGGAAATGCTCACTGGAGCATTTTGGGTTTCAGATTTCTGGAGTAGGGAAGCTGAGCCAACATAATACAAATATTCAAAAATAGGACAAAATCTGAAATCTGAAACACTTTGAGGCCCAAGCATTTTGTATAAGACATACTCAATCTGTATTTGTAAAAGATATTTGAGACAATATGCTAGTACAGTTTCACAGCAGCCCTTGTCACAATAAGCAAGGTATAGATTATAAATGTACTATTTAAAGTCATTATGAATTAGGTGAGGTATCCATTTCTTGATCTTTAACTCATCCTTTTAAAGAAATCTAGTATAGAGGAAAGAACTGGAATGTGACTTAGGAGTCAGAAACACTGGAGTTCAGTCCTCCCGAATATAATCACGGTGTAATGAGTCAGTCACATAATTTTCTGAGTCTGTTTCCCTTTCAAGTAAAAAATAAGAAAATTTACATTTGAACTTGTGTTAAGTGTCAGACATTGTGATGACTAAATATTTTGCATTGATTTTATGGAGTTTTGTTATAGCCCCATGAGGTAAGCATTATCATTGTTCTTACTACACAGACAGGGGACTGAAATCCAGAAAGGCTAAATTTTTTTGTCTAAACTCACAAAAGTAGGAAGTGATTAATAAAGGATTTAAACCCAGAAAAATTTGACTTGAGACATTTTGCTAATTATTACACTTCTGATACTACACATTTCTTTACAGGATAGTCATAAACAAAACTTTTTAAAGTGTACATGAAAGCACTTTGTAAACTGGAAGGTAATATGGAGGTATGGTTAATATATTATTGAGTCATATCTAGAAGTCCTGTTCCTCACACGTCCTCATTGATTGCTTACTCTTCCCTTGCTTGTCTGAACTCCTACCGCAGTAACTCTTTCCAGATGTTTCTGACCCCCTTCCATTAATGTTTGCTTATTCTAATTCCTTAGAGTTCCATTCCTGGTTGATGCCTAGCAAAATGTTTTCTATACTCAGTATATTGGTAGTCCCTGATGTACCAAATAAATTTATTTTTCAGTTGAACATACTCACATTTTAAGAGATAGCGTCTGATAGCCTCCCAATACCTCAATAAAAAATAATTTTGTATTGGATGACATGATAAACCTAAGGAGGAACTTATCTTTAAGTTAGTGTAGTTATTCCATAAACTTTTCATGGAGAAGTCAACTCCTTGAGCCAGGGCTTTCTCGGGTCTGGCCTTTCAACATTTCCATCAAATTCATCCAGTATGTGTGATCAAAGTTTAGACTCTCAGGCCCCACTTTGAGAATTTAATTCAGTTACTCTAACAAGAGCCTTAGCTGAATCTTACACACACTATAGTTTAATGCCAACTGCTCTAGAGTTAATTATAGATCCCACTCTATAATCTCTTACAGACCATTTAATACATTAGTAGGTATTTCCCATGAGGGATGTCAGGGCCAGTTTGCTCAGAAGACTGTTGACTGTCAAGGATAAGCATTCTAGGAAAAAGTGTGTGTGCATCTTGCATGATGGACTAGATGAGTTGTGTAATGTATAGAAATGATCCATTCATTTAAAAGGCTGCTTTCTAGTTGAGGTCAAGTAGCATTTAGAGTTGGCTTGCATAGCATCTTATTTGGAACGAACCGATAATGCAAACCCAACTATTGTATTTAGCTGCATTTTGGGGAGATGGCTGGTTGATTCACTTGCAACTTTGTTTTAAATAACTTTAATTTTCCCTGAATAAAAGTTTAATGAATGTGCAGAGATATTTATTTTTAAAAGTTGTAATGTTTTATGTTCCCCCTGTATAGCACATGACAGACAAGAAATGAAAGCCTTCCTCTAGGTCTCACGAGTTTCACGAGCAGTGAGCAGGAGGAGAGGGGTTATTGAAGCAGTGTCGCTCTGACATGGTACTGAGTTGTAACATAGGAGCTTTTCCTGTGACTGAAAGGATAGAAAAAATATCAACCGTCCCAGGAACATTGAGGTCTACTGAACCATGTGCTCTAAGCAGCCGGAAAAATCTCAAGTCTCTCACTTCAAAGGTGTTGGAAAGCTTTCAAGTGCAAATGCCAGAGAGCTAGGACCCAGAGTTGAAAGAGAGGAGCATGGTTTTTGTTTTATTTTCAAAGGAGAATAGTGTCTTCTGGAATCGTCATGAGTATATTATTTTGAGTGGGGGTCGTTTTTATTTAAGGGCCTCTGAAACCAAGACAAAAATATATAAAGATGATTGCGACACTAGAAAACACTCTTGTTCCCAAGGGTCTGTCAATCATCATATTCCGTGCCCATTCTGCCCCAGCTGTATAAATTGGCCCCAGGGTGCAGTATTTGACAGAGAAAGCTTCAGTCTCAGAATATTTCTCTCAACCCAATTTTTCTTAAAATCAGTCTGGCTATTAAGTTAGAAGACAGAAAATATAACCTTAGTGAGGGAGATACATTCACAGGGACATCTGCCAATCAAAGCAACTACATTTCCACAGACGAGTCTGCTGTCCATAACATGCTGAAATGCCCATGTCCATAGAAGAACATCTGAATATCAAATTTTGGAGACTGTTTAGCAGATGAGTTCATGGGATTTGCTGTAGATTCCTTTGTTTGAACATATTGGAGGCTACTCCCTGGGGCCCCAACTCAGAGAATTTGAAAGCTTTCACTGAGTTCCAAACACAAAGGGAATAATCTCATGGGTCAGTGGCTATACTAGTAAATCATTTATTTACAGAAGCTTACTACAAAAACCCCTTAAAATCCTGTAAAATATAAATACTGTAAAAGTAGTTCATACCTTTTTTAGAAATCTGTGGATAGACTTGATTCTCTGCTAATGGATGTACTTGGGCAGCCTAGGGGTTTTAGCAACTCCTCCTTCTTGGTGGCTGCACACACAGAGGAGGAGTTGTCTCTTGTGGTCGCTGTTCTGAGTAAAGTCAGCAAGTCTTCAGGAGCAATTGAAAATAGAAATCGGTTATTAAGATTGAGTTGTTCTTCATATTCCCAAATGAATTACCTTAGAAATGGTTATTTAAAAACCATTTGTCATGATTTGACACAGCCCCTTGTCAAGGTTTACTAGCTATCAGTGTTATTAGGATTTTTGTTTGTTTGTTTTCCATTAAGCTGTAAAGGTATTTTAAGACTATTATTTTTAAAGGATGCCTATGCTGTTTTACTGGATTTTTAGCAGTTTATTTCCAACGTTTTTGCATATGGCTTCAGGAGAGACTGTATTCCCCCGATACTGTCTACAGGACAGTGTCTCATGTCTCTCTATTAACTATCACGTTAGTAGGTAGGACAGCAGGAGTCACATCCGAGAGACGCATCAAGGAGAATCTTTAATGTACTCACTCAGCAAGTATTTTATGGAGTTTCCAGTATACGCCAAGCGTGATTTTGGACATGGAAGTAAAACCATGATCCAAAAGAGGAAGTTCCTCCTCTTAGGGGGCTGATTTTCTAGTTGAAGATGAAAATAAACAATTAAATGAATAAATATATAGCATACCTACCTGTAAAGAAGAAGAAATAATCTCTTCTTCTATCCATCATAGGTTCTCCAGCTGGGGCCCTGCAAATAAAATTGACCAAAGACATATTAATAAGAGAAAAACAAGCAGAATTTTATTAACTTGAGCATTGTACTTACAAATGGGAGTGCTCAGAGATGTGTAACTCAAAGCAGTGGTTAGAACTTGTATGTACATATTATCTTAGGCTATAACCAACAAAAAAGGAGATTGGCGATTCTAGGTGGGTAACCAAATTATAGGAAGGTGAGCAAGACAAGTGTGGAGGATTGAGTATATATGGACATAAAGATGGGGACAATGGACACAGGGGACTACTAGAGAGGGTGGGTCAGGAGGGTGTGAGAACTGAAAAACTACCTATGGGATAATGTGCTCACTACCTGGGTGATGGGATTATTCATTCATCAAACCTCAGTCACATGAAATTTACCCACGTAACAAACCTACACATGTATCCCCAAACCTAAAATAGAAGTTGAAAAAAAAAGTCTGGTAAACAGGAGTTTTTAAATAAGTTTTATTGTGCAAATTTAAATTCATCCACTGATAAAAGCTAAGATTCCTCCTTTCCCTGGTAAAGAAGAAGGAGACATCTCTGCAAATGGGATTTTAAAAAGTAAATATAACTTTTATTTACAAAGGAAAATCTTGGGCCCTGTTTTAGAGCTTTTCTTGACCTTTGGCTCAAAATAATTGATATGTCCAAGAGGTATATTTTCAAGTGTCATAATCTGTTACTGCTCATACATCTGGGTGACATGAAGAAAAAATAAAGTGGGCAAAAAAGGTGATAATGCAAAAAGAAGCAGGTAGTGCTAAATTGTTATATTTCATTAAGGCAAAGACATCAACAGTTGCAAATACATAACTATATTTATCTACCAATTTTAAAAGAAAAGCTTCCAATTATAATTGTAAGACATCGTCAATCATTAGATGCGTCCAATTCTCAGAGATGTTAAAAAGTACAAAAAGATTATCTTAAAATCTTAAAGAAGAAGAATGGGTTGCCAGGAAAGATTTACTGGCAAAGTGAAATTTAAGTAGAGAACCCAAGAAAAATGGATGGTGAGAAATGTATGACTATTGGAGGAAGCGCATTTTGAGCAGAGAGACCAGGAGATGCAAAGTGCCTGAGGTGGAAACATACTTGGAATTCTTACGTTGGAGCAGGCTGGTATAGCTGGTAGGAATGGACAAGGGGCAGACTCTTTAAGGCCTTCTAAACCATGACCAGAAATTTAGATTTTACTCTTAGTGACAAGGAAAGCCAGAGGAGGCCTTGAGTACACGATGGGGACACAATCTGATTTAGAATTTCAAGGAATCACTCCGGCTACTGTCCACTCTGAAAAACAGACAATAGGGGAGAAGTGGTGAAAGCAGAACAACAAGATAAGAAGCTATTGAAACAATTCATACAACAGATGATGGTGACTTTGACTAGTAGGTTGGCAGCTAGCAGGGAAGTTGTTGAGAAACGGTAGATAACTGGTGAATTTGAGAATCTGCATATAACCAATTTTCAAAAGGATGTATTATTCTTTAGGAATACCAGTCAAATTGGTTATGCAATTGAGCTGAGACCTCAGGATACTCTTTAGATACAAAAAATCAAATTAAAGAAAAAGTCCCAGTGCAAGGGTAACATTTATAAATCAGAAGATGTCAATGACCAGAACCTTTGATTGAGAAGCTCAGAGGGATTCCCCATCTGGGCATAGATGCTAGCTTTAAACTATGGATTAACAACAACAATTTCTTTGGAGAGTAAGACTGCCCTGTGTACCTAAGCAGATAATGTACTGCAGAAAATTAAACTAGTTGAAACTGGATGAGAAAAAAGCCCTGAAAATCTGTGAATGTAGTATCTTTATCCGAGCAAGTTGATGATCCCAGTCCATATCATGCTTTATGAACTCTACTTGGTAAATCTATCCACTTGTCTATTTTTATAATTTCTTTAAGTAATATGTCACTTAGTAAAATTTCATCTTCTTATTACCAAAAAATGAGGGGTAATACTAAATGAGTGAAAGAAATTTTAACTGTGGGGTCCACATGCCTGGGCTTGAATGGCAGGGCTGCAACCTCCTGTTTACCTGGACTTTGGGCAGTTACTTAACTTCTTTGAACTTTCAGCATGATCTTCTGAAAAATGAGGCTAATAATATCATTCTCATAGCATTTTTGTAAGAGTTAAGTGAAATCACATAGTTTTGGCATCCAGCACCACAAGTGACATGTAGTAAGTTTTTAGTAAGTAGGTATCATCATAAAGGTACAAGTATATAAAGAAGAATATAATTACCTGCGGACCAACATGGTAGCAGCAGCCATGCTTCCAGATGGATAACCAAGGAAATCAACTGGTCTCCTACAGACAGGACAAATCTAATTCAAAAAGGAAAAGAAGAAAGTTTGCAAATTGTGGCTGTTTTCACACCCGGGTTTTCTATCTCTCACAACACCTTCTATGAACTTGACTTGCGTGATAATGTTGGGTCTCCTTTATCTGAAGTCTCCCTTGTATCCTGCTTCTCATTAGGGTGTCAGTATTAGCCAGTTAGAGTCTGTTGAGATAATTAGGTGAGCAGGTGGAAAACTTAGAGGAAGAATAGAACACTTGCTATTGTGGGCCTCTAGGGGATTTCTTTAGTGTTATCCTGGAAAGAATTGTGCACATTGGGTGGACATCTCAGAGAATCCTGCTGACTTAGACTGTGTTCAATCTGTTGAACTAAACTCTGAATTTAGATCGGTGTCTCTCCTATTCTGTCTTTGACTCTTGTTTTTTCCTTCTGTTGCCTGTGTAAAGCATCATCCAGTTCCTCTCATGCCTCTCTCTCCCTTTCATTTTTCCATCTGTTTGTCTCTCACTTTTCCCCATATCAGTTTGTCTCTACACCTCGCTATGGCACCTTTCACCAGAGATCCTTGGAGCTCAACATAGTTGTTACTCAGTGGGCTTCACAGAGCACTCATCAGGTTTTTTTTTTGTTTGTTTTTTGTTTTTGTTTTTGTTTTATCAAAGTACAATTAAGTCCCTGCTGCCCTTCATTAACCTGTATCAGGGGGTCATACTCTTCCTGGTTCGTTTAAGGCAGCAAGGAGCTAAGTGCTCCCTTAGTCAGTGTGGTGGTAAACTCCTTTTATTATGTTCACAGATTCACACTCTGCTCTTAAAAGAACTTATTTTTACTAACTTCTTGGCTGATTACCACCCTGCCTGTAATCCATTCTTATGGCAGGAAAGGTGCTGTCAAGGCACCTCCAGGCAAAGTGGGATAATACAGTGTTTTTTGACACCTTTCAGTGTGAGCTCTGGCTTTCTTAAGTAATGGAGACAGCCTGCATCATTATTTTTAAGGAGAAAGATGTCACTGTATGGCTCAGTTTGTGTTCACTAATGTGCAGATTTGGGAGGCCATCATTTTCTATTTTCCTCGGATGCATTGTCAACAGATGGATAGAGCAGAGTGGGCTCTGCTTCACATTCAATGCTGCAGGGACTTAAACAATGTAGGCATTCTACAAAGGCTGCAATTTACAAACAGTGTGTTCATATTCACCTATGCATCTGTTAGGCTGTAGTTAACACCGGAATGCATTGTGAATGAGTATTAGAAATATTCATGAGAAATACTAAGTGCAGGCAACATATATTTCAAAAAACCCTCTCAATTTATATGAAAAATGGTCATGTTTTTGATATGATGGAGGCAAATATGCACAGTAAAGACATTATCTTGTTCCATAAAGCCCAATTATCAATTAACACCTACTGGTTCTACCTGAACACCATACCTCCTGGGATACTGCCAGCAACAACACACAGATTCTTCTACCAGTACCCAGTATAATGTGGGTGTACAGTAAATATTAAGCTACTGCTGAGGCAATTGAAAGATAAAAGGAAATTTTGTAGAATTGATTAACTGACAGTACTTATCATGACCATGATGATTCTTATAGATTAATCACAACACACACGCATGCACACACACACACACACACACACACACACACCCCAACTCCTCCTTTTTCTTTTCCACTTAACCCTCCTCCTTCTCTGCCTCTTTCTTTTCCTTCTTCTTCCTCTCCTAGTCTCCTCCCCCTCTTCCTCCTCTTCCAAACAGTCCTTCAACTCCTTTTCTAATGGCAGTCTTTTTCCTTGATCCTTTAATATTTCTTCTGTAATAAATTATTTCAAATGAAAAATTGAGGGTTGCCTTAATAACTTCTAGTCTGTCCCTTGGCTAATTCCCTTGCTAAATCTCTCAACCTCAGCTCTAGTTCTAAATCTCACAGCTTCTGTCTTAACTTTGGTGACCAACCACTTTGAGTTGTTGACCTGCCATCAATCTTTCACACATACTCTTATTCATCCTTCATGCAGTTTCCAGACAATCTTTTCTTTCCTCTCCTATCCCAAGTTATCAATGTGGCTCCTAAATGCCTAATGAGTCACATTTCAGCTACAAGTCAATAATTCAAGACTTTCTATTGACTGCCCACAGCATCAGTAGCATCATTTGTTACACTAACCCTTTGCATATCTCTATTCTGCCAAGTCCAGTTGCCTTGCACCCTCTCCTACCATTAACTCATTTTCTTCATGGCGTTTTGGAGCACTTTGCACAGATTGTCCTGTCGTACCCTGCCAATGCATGCTTCATTTCCTTATGAGTGGTTCAAACTTCTCACCTTCCTGGAAGTGTTTCTGGGGATTTTTATACCTTTGTGAGTGTTCTACATAGTTTTATTTTATGTATCAACATTGCTAGCAGCCAGATTTCATTTGTTGCTCTGTTACCTGGCAGTATTTCTCAAGAAATGTGTGCTTTCTTTTTCCTGTTAAATTATAAACTAATGTTTATCACTGACCTTGCTTACAAGATGTTTTGCATTTTGCTATGCCTGTTATAGAATTGTATACATAATAGACGTAAATGAATGTTTCTTAACTAAATTCTTCTCTCACTTCCTTATTGATATATTCCTTGTATTGCTGTTTCTTTTCACATAGGTGTGAAAAAATCTCCAGTTAGATTTTTTAAACCCTCAATTGTATATTTTTTAGCTTTTTTAGTGTTCTGTACCCAATAAGTAATCAAAATTGTCTTGACATAGTAAAATAAAATAACGAAGTTAACTAATTATGATTTTATCATGTTTTCACTATTAGCAAAAAGGCTTATTGCTTTTTCATTATTACTTCTGCAATTGATCTTGCTGTACTTTCCAATTGTTTGGAATATTATCTAAGCTCCTTTAGCAAAAGAACTTTGAATTCTGTTTTTTTTTTTTTTTTTTTTTTCCAGAACACTGAAAAACTTGAGCTGGAAAAGTAGTAGATTCTAAGTAATAATTTGCTGAATTATCTTAATAAAACAAGGCTCTCTTATGTTTTGTCCATCAACAACATAACACAGTCAGCATTTAGAAGCATGGACTCTGAAACAAAACTGTCTAAGTCTGAATTTGAACTCTATCCCTTTAAACTGTGTGACTTGGTCAAGTTACTAAACCTTTCTGTGCCTCAGTGTATACACTTATAACATGGAAATCACAATAATGCTCACCTCTCAAGGTTGTTGTGAAGATTAAATTGAGTTACTATATGTAAAACACTTATTTTTTTAAAAAATGGTTGTACAACAATTGCTAAAATGTATTTGCTACTATATCTCTTCCATAAGCACTGTAATCCAGTAGGGTAGTTCTAAACTTTATTTTAATCTTTGATTGCTAGGATAATCATACTCCACTTTGGATTTTTTCCCTATGAATAAATATTGTAAAGAAGTAACAGTCATTAATAGTGCCTTGTGCCCTTTTTTCTGTGGAACGGTATTAATGATTGATCTGATCCTGTTAATATAAGCAGATCTAGGAATGTAGTTAATAAAATAACAAAAACAGATAGTACAATCAGATAAGATCTTCAGAGAATGTATGAAACATGGATCTACAAAGCATAAGTGTAACTAGTGTTTAAATTGCCACTGCAGTATTCTGACCTCTTGACAAGAAGGATATGTAAAAAGGGACATTGACATTTTCTAGATGATGGCTTTGCAGAGAAGTGCCTTTTTATAGTTATCCTTGGGAAATTATACTTTGAACTTATGCCCTGACTAGCTGGATCATGCATGATATATTTGCCATCAGCCCAGAATCCCTTTCTCCTCCCATAACCATCTTAAGTCTCTACCTACCAGGCAAAATCTTATTCATATTTCAAAACTCAACTCAGGTGTCATTTTTTAAATTCTTTGTCCCTCCACCTTTACCTGCATCCCCCAAAAAATAAATCAGTTTTCAAAACTATTTCTATTACATACCCATGTTCCTGTCATTGTATTTATTACTTGTATTCTAATTTATTTGTTTACATGCCTGTCTTCTTTTGACTCAGTTACTTTATGGACTAGGCTTTAATAAGTTCTCTATCCCAAGTTTCCAACCCAGTTTCTAGTACACTTTGCCTGTTCATTCCAACGTTTTTGTTTATTGATTTTTAAGTCTTATGAATATATTGCTCATTTGTGGAATGGGGAATCAAATACAAAGCACCAAGAGCATGAATCCTGTATTGATAAGAAAAATTCCAACAATTAATTAGAACAGAAAATGAGAACAAATAAAGGATGTCTTCTGGAAGATACGTGCAAACTCTTTAGTTATGTCTGATCCCTATGTAGAAAGTTGGAATGACATAAACCACACACAAAAAAGATCCAACTATGTTTGCTCACATAAAACTAAAGACTTAAAAGCAGAAGTCATAAAGAGCAGAATAGGAAAAGTGTCCAGGGCCTGGGTTGGGGGGTGGAGGGGAGTTGGTGGTAGTGGGTGGTATAGGATGTGATTTAGGATTAATTGAATTTGGTTTCTAATTCCAGTTCAAAAACTAATATGGCTTTAGAAAGTTAAAGTATTGCACATGCCTGTAGTCCCAGCTACTTGGAAGGCTGAGGCGAGAGGATCACTTGAGCCTAGGAGTTTTCTAGCAGGATCAGGTGTCCGCACAAAGTTTGGCATCAGTATGGTGACCTCCTCAGAGCAGGAGACCACGAGGTTGCCCAAGGAGGGGTGAGCTGGCCCAGGTCGGAAACAGAGCAGGTCAAAACTCCTGCACTGATCAAAAAGTTAAAGTATCTTTTCTTAATCTCAGTTTGCTCATGTGGAAAATAAAACCTACTTCTGAGTGCTGCTATGAAGCTTAGATGCTTGGTATAAATAACTGCCGAATAAATGTTAATTATTATCATCATTAGAGCAGATAAGATATAGGTTCATTAGTGGAAGCAGTGTAATCATTTAACTATTATCTTAATAGTTTAATTTCAGAAAATTCTTGAGAATGAGATTCATAGAACCTTGTTAAGTAATATCCAAATAGAGGTGCTACTAGAAATGTATTATTTGATATTCACATAGTTATGGAACCACTTTATTTTCTGAGTGTACACCAATTTATTATTGCATATAATTTGTGTTTTTTAAAAGGTAATTTCTTCTTTACAGAAAAAAAAATAATTTTGGTAGAGTTAGTTCAGGATACAATGAAATAATGATGAACTATCCTTCAAACTGAATTAATTATATGAAGTATATGACTTCTGTTTTAAAGTTTTCTGTGATTAAGTATTTGATTAGGTTCTGGGTTCAAAGCTCATCAATATTTTAAAAGAAAAGGCTACACTTAAGCAATGTAAGTCCTCTCACTGCTAGTGGATGAACATGGTGAACTAACTTCTGTGTGAACACAGACCGTGCAACTAGAGTTAGTTTCATGTATGATCTCTCAAGATATCTAGCACTGAATGCCCCTCTTAAACTTAAGACTACTGATTTACAATCATAAATTTAGAAAGTATTAGACAAAAGGTTTATTTGTATCCCCTCTTTTCCCAATAGAGCCCCTAAAATTAAGTTAAAATGGTGCTTTTGAAAAATTCAGGAGTTTCATCATGCCAATAGAAATAGAATTGGCATTTCAAACTTTAACAACAAGGCTACTTTCTAGGAAAGAATATGTAATATCGTAATATGGTTTCATGAGCAGTCTTATATCAGTAAGTTCAAGCGACTGGGAACCCAACAAAAACAGAGCAAAATCCTTGTATCTTCTATCGTATTAATTCCATTAAAACAGGATTGAGCAACTCCAAGCTTAAATTTGGAAACCTGATTGATGAAAATAGTCTATATCTGTTATGAAGATCCTCCTCCACTCAATGTGAGAATACAATCTTAAACAGTACTTAGTATGACTGCATTTTATGTCAAATTATTAATTATATGTTTCTTCATAGTATTTCTCTGTGGTATGTTATACTTCCATTTTCAGAAACAAATAAGAATAAAACAAATTTAGTAAATTTTCCAAAATGAAAGGTGAACTGAGACCCAGAGAAGACTTAATGGACAATGTCAGATTGACCATTGAAACATTGTAAGTTTCCTATCAATTAGCTAAAATATAATTCTTAAAATATACAGAAAACATGCTAACATAGAGAAGGATTAGGGCATATTTGAGGGCTTGAAAATTCCCTTGATAATGAATTTCTTATTCGGAATATTCATTTTGTCATTTTTCTCATCTCTTTTTTCATCCACCACCTCCTACCCTTTCTAAATTACAAATGGCTTTCAAGCAAAGTTTCTCTCATAAGAGGGATAGCCTGTATCCCTCACACTACTCACCTGCTTTTACACATAGTGTCCCAGTTTGACAGCTCAGTAAATTAATCATTACTGGGCTCCTCCTGGCACTGATACACAGAGCTCTTTCACTTGGCGGAAGACAAAAAGAAAACAAAATATATAAAGAGAAAAAAAAAGTTTTAGCAGATTAATGCTTCACTTGCATTTACTTCTATCTCATTCGTTTTTGAATAGAATAAGCTAAGATTTCTGATTAAAACTTCCCACTGGTATAAAAATACTAAAACTACCTTAAAATGTAATAATGCAGCAATACCTTTTATTTCAAATACAGTGCTCATGTTGAAAGAATACATAGCAGTTTAATGATTTAAAAAAGAAATAAACACGATTTCTCATCGATTTTTTTATGTGTAACCTTAAATATATATGACAATCACTGCTGGGATTCTGAAATAGAACTTATGCCCGTGTTTCCTATTCTGGTTTTCTTAAGATTGATGATACCTCACTTTAGAGCTCATCAGAGATAATTTCTATTTCTTGGAAGTAATAAACAAATTCTCCCACAAGAAATTATTAAGGATAAGGTTCCAATTTCCTCCAATATCTGGGGGGGGGGAATCTTGAAAACTCCAAAAGTGTTGTAGGTAATGGTTATCTTTGAACTAAAATTAATCTGCCAGAAATGCCCCATGCTAACAGCCACTATAAAGATAGACTGCCTTCAGGATGGATAGTGTTACAGATGGAGAAGCTCTTTCCATATAGGACTTGGGTGGCCTTTTGAGTCAACATGAACTACACTCCCGGATCATCCAGCAGGAAGTAAATATGAATCTTAATAACTCCCTCTAAATTCATACTTATTCTGTGTTTGCATAATGTTGCTGGACCAAAACAGGTATCAGAGTTATTATAATGGCCTGGTTCACTCTGAAGTTGTTTTCATATAGTAGGTAATGGAAATTTTAGAACTGAGGAAAAATCAGGAGCACCGCTTGCTTCATTTTGGCACAATGCCAAATCCTTACCAGAACAGGAATATCTTGGTGATTATCACCATCTTGAACAGGCAGGAATGACACTTTGCACCTCTGTCCGTGGTCCTGAAGCAAAAACAGACAAACCATGCAATTTTAGATTTCCACAGTACAGTTAAACACTGTTTAACAAAAATGTTTGCAATTGCATGTTTTGTAACAGAATGTGAAGTCTTCAAATTAGTTTAAAGATGTTTAACAGAGAATGGGGGAAAAAAGTAAAGTTGCAATAGATGCTAATTTAGCAGGTTAATTTGACATGCACTTAGAACAGATGTTCAGTTGAACATGCCATTCAGTGTTAGCTTCTAAATTTACTTTAAAAATTTAAAAGAAAGGTAGTATAAGCATTATCTGATTTTTTGAATATTCAAAGCACATCAATTAGAAAATTTGACAACATTACTAATTGTGTTGTGCAGATTTTATGCTGTTTATTAGTTTGAATTAAGAACAAAAAAGAGAAAAACAGCTTTGCTATTTTATAATTGCACTCAGAATATTCAGTGACACTTGGATTATGAAACTTAATTTAAAGTATTCAAGTGATCCTCACTGCTATACCAGTGGTAAGGATCCATGGATTCTGTGGCAGAAATGTTTAATGCATCAATTTAAATCAGTTCTGTTCTTTATGGGAAGGGAAAATAAAATATTCTCCTAGGGGGCTGCTAAAGAGAAAAGTACATTCTTCTGCCACCTGTCGAGTATTCCAATAAAGCTGAGATTGTACCTGCTTCATCTTTAAATGAGCACTGACTAAATTGTGTTTCGTACTGTGAGGATTTCCAAATCAGTTTTTTAAATACCGTGTTTTTCTCTGTCTTTGAAACTTACCTACCACCCTTTTTCTTGGCATATTAAAGAATTACTGTGGAGGAATATGTAAGAATAATCTATATAGGGACATAGGAAAGATATTAAACGTCTCCAAACTGACTAAGCTCTTTTTTTAAAAAAAAAATTATTTCATTTTTATTTCTTTGCGGTTTTTTTTCAGTGCTGACTTTTCCTTCTTAACCACAGTTCTTTCCTTAGCCTCAGAGTTGGAGTGGTTTTGAACACAGGGCTTCTATTTATCACTAAAGCCACTGGCAATGTTTAAAGAAGAAAGGTCCCTGATACTCTCTTACCATTCTGGAAAAATCTCAATCTCCCAAAAATGTCCTAATATTTCTGAATAATCCTAAAAATGATTTGAAAAGGAAAAAATCCAACTCCAAAAAATTATTGGTGAATATTGGCATTATTCTATATAGAACTATAGGTAAATGTTATATGGCTTGTTTGAGGATTTCAGGACATTGAGTTCATTATTTGCCTTATGTCTTAGAGAAATGTACATGTTATGAATGCAAAATTTAGAAGGAAAACTACTTTTTGTATAAAAATGTAATCTGGAATGATTCTGTGCCCTATCCTTCTTCCTTTCAGTTTTTGAGCTTATACTTTCAGACATAAATAACAGAGAGATGCTTTTCAAAACTTCTTTTATGCCATTAGTTCATGAAACACTTTTGTAGTATGTTATTTCTTTGGTGACTTGTGATCGCTTTTCAGCTAGTCTACAACAATTTCAAAATAATCAAAATACTGCTGTATTAATCAGCATTCCCCAGAGGGACAGAACTAATAGTGTACACACGCATGTAAGTGTATACATACATACTTCATAGATAGATACTATTAATTTACACGATCACAAGGCCCCACAATAGGTTGACTGCATGCTTGAGGAGCAAGGGGAGCCAGTTGTTCATGTCTCAAAACTGAAGAACTTGGAGTCCAGTGTTTGAGGACAGGAAGCATCCAGCACAGGAGAAAGATGTAGGCTGGGAGGCTAGGCCACTCTCGCCTTTTCAAAATTTTCTGCCTGTTTATATTCTCTGGCAGTTGATTAGATTGTGCTCACCAGAGTAAGGGCAGGTCTGCCTTCCCCAGCACACTGACTCAAATGATAATCTCCTTTGGCAAGACCCTCACAGACACACCCAGGATCAATAATTTGTATCTCTGAATCCAATTAAGTTGACATTCAGTATTAACCAGCACAAGTCCACCACTTGGCAACCTGAGCCCATGCACATCTCCTGAGATAATACATAATCTTCAAATAAAGACAAAAATAATGTCATAATTACACCTAACATAATACAGCATCCTTCGAGTGTAATGCACCTCCTCCTGGGTCACACTCTCAAGCTCACCTCTAGGGTCCCACCAGATCTTTAGTCTAGTTATAGGTCCAGAAGCAAGCAGGGGTTTTGGGGGTGGCTCCTGATGAGAATCAACATTATTTTGCCTGGCAACTTTCCTCAGGGGAGGACATCACTGTTGCCTCAGGCAGTGCAGGGTTTATCTCCTCAGACAAAGGTGGAAAGGCTGATGGTAGCATGGGTTGGGGAGAGGATGTTGCCACTACTGGAGATGGTGAAGCTGTTCCTTCTGGCAAGATAGGTTCCTTAGAGTTTACAAACTCAGTGTCCCCGGCTACATCAGGGTCCTCCCACACATCCTCATTCCAAGTTGCAGGTCCCATTATTTTCCAATCAATGCCCTCACTTTAACAGTAGACAACTGGCAAGGTTGTACATGCATGCACCTTTCATTGCAGATCAGCCATTTGCATGATAAGAATTTGTGTCTGTTTTTCCACAATTTCAACTCTTTCTCTACAGGGGATAAGACTCTCACTCAGGGCATTCTTAACAGATTTGATGCTCAGTATCTGCCTCTGAAGCCAGGAGATATAATCCCTGAGTTCAACACTTTCCTTCGTCACTTTGTTTGCTGAACTTAGGAGCAACCAACCTACTTCATTATGTTCTTTGGTTCTCCACATATGGTCAAAGGCATTACATGTAGAATCACTAAACTCCTTGCCTCTCATGAGTGGTGAATCAGGACTGTCAAAAGCATTTATTTTGCATAACTCTCTAAACAGTTCATGCCAAGGACTATCAGTGTCCTTCATACTATTAAATGTAGAGTCCTTAGCATTTTGGGGTTGAATCATATTAAGCGGCCAACACCAGAAACCCCAAAACCAATGAAAGACTCTATCCTTAATATTTGCTTCCTCTAGAACCACTCCTGGTACCAAAATCTATATTAGGGTTCCCTAGAGGGACAGAACTAATAGGAGATATATGTATCTATATGTATGTATGGAGATACATATGTATGTGTACGGAGATACATATATATGGAGTATATATATGTATGGATATACATATATACATATATATATTTACTAAGTATTAACTTGCACAATCACAAGGTCCCACAATAGGCTATCTACAGGCTTGAGGAGCAAGGAGACCCAGTCAAAGTCTCATAACAGAAGAACCTGGTGTCCAGTAATTGAGGGCAGGAGGCATCCAGCATAGGAGAAAGATGTAGTCTGGGAGGCCAGGCCAGTCTCAGCTTTTCACATTTTTCTGCCTGTTTATATCTGCTGGCAGCTGATTAGATTGTGCCCACCAGATAAAGGGCGGGTCTGCCTTGCCCAGCCCACTGACTCAAATGTTAATCTCCTTTGGCAACACCCTCACAGACACACCCAGGATCAATACTTTGTATCCTTCAGTTCAATCAAGTTGACACTCCGTTTTCACCAGCACAACTGCTTTTATTGATTGTTATTGAACTTGAGTTATTTTGACTTCACTTTTCCCACCTGTTATGTTTAATCCATTCACTAACAACTGCTATTTCTCTTCTTGCTCCATTATTTTCACTTCTATCTCCATAAAGGAGGTGCTCATACCAGAATCCTGAATTTTTGCAATGTCCCAACACACTTTTCTCTCAGTTTTCTATGTGGCCTTAAATCTCTCCTGCTCTCCAGAGTTAAATGGCATTTAAAGAACACTATTTTGATGATACTTTGCTTTCTCTTAAAATGTTTAAGGACATTCCTCTTTTTTTGTGAAATGTTTTAGCATGACTTCTAAGACCTAAATTTATGTAACAACTACCTGTTTTCCTAATCTTTCATTGTGTTAATCATTCACATGTGTTCATTCTTTTTTATAGAATCTTCCATGGGTGATCTACTGAACATTTCATCCTTACTCTTTGCCTTTTTGAACTCATAATATACTCTAGTCCTGGATTCCCTGCCCCTCTCCCTTCACCAATAAACATTAAACATAAACTCCTATCCCTCATCTATGTCTTTTATGAGGCCTACTCTTGTAATGACTTCACAGGGTAATCTCATAGCCAATGCCTTTATCATTCGTTCTCTCAGCTATTTCACCTCCTTGGTTATTATGTAAGTATTTCTCCCTGAGTATCATCTAAACTAAAACCTCCCAGCATTTCTATGTTTCTTGCACTCTCAAATCATCCAGCAAAATGCTGGAGTTGTGGAAGAAATGTATACTTAGACGCATAAGCATAGCTGCATTGATAGATGAAAATATTTGATAATGAGATATTCTAATTTTCATTAATACAAAACATTCCAAATAAGTGTATTCACTGTTTAGGTATTAAGCATTCAAAACAATGAATCAGTACTAGGGGTAGGCATTTTGGCTTTTCATGGCTTTAAGTTAACAAAACGGATACTGGTTTATATCTGGGCTCTCTACTTGTTTTAATATTGTTTAGCAAGTTGTGATACTCTGTTTAAGCTCCCCGTTATAATATTCCTCTAGTCAATGTTTTCTAATATTTCTTTCCCTTATGCCATTTCGGAACCATTTCCCATTTCAAGCTATCGTGGTGGTAAGTTACTTTAGTCTGATCGCTGTATGCCCTATTCATGATTACCCCAGTCCTGTGTTTCATTTCATTTCATTATATAGCCTGCAACACCTAAACCTTTCACTAGTTTCCCAACCTATAACTTAACCTTTAAATATAAAGCTAAAAATTGTCTTTGCCACAGAAGACACCAGGATTCATGAAACTCCTTCTTTACTAATATGTGTATAGGAAAAATAAAAGTCACCATTTTATACCTACCACTTTTCTAGTTTCAAAACGGAGCTTATAGTGGAAATGTACAATGATACAATGTGAAAAACTGTAATACTTCTTCTGAAAGTTATACATAGAATTACATATGACCTAATAATTCAACTCCTAAGTATTTGCCTAAAATAATTAAAACAGGTATTCAAATAGAAACTTGTACATAAATGTGCATAGAATAATTATCCATGATATCCACAAGATGAAAACAACCCACATTTCCTTAAATGGATGAACGAATAAGCAAAATGTGGTATATCTAGATAATGGAATATTCTTTAGCCACAAAAAGGAGCGAAGTACTGATTCATACGTGCTATAACATGGTTAAACCTAGGGGAAAGAAGCCAGCCACCAAAGACCACATATGTTGTAGATACATAAAATATACAGAATAGGCAAATAAAGAGACGCAGAAAGTAGATGACTGCTTGCTTAATGCTGGAGACAGGGAATAGGAGACAGGATAGCTAAAGGGTACAGAATCTTTCTTTGTGGTGATGAAATGTTCTAAAATTCACTATGGTGACTGTTGCTCATATCCATGCGTATACTAAAATGATTGAATTTTACATTTTAAATGGGTGGATTCTATGGTATGAAAATGAACTGTTTAATAAATTAACCTTAGAATAATTTGTTTCTGTTTAGATAAATGATAATCTATACTTAGAGGTTTATTCATAGTTAATGGAAGAGTAAAATGAAAACAAGCCAATTTCAATGCTTCCTCCTGACATCCTAATCTCATTGGAAAGGAAGAAAAGGAGCTGTTCCTGAAGAGGGGAATGCGTTAAGGGCTGTGTTTTCTATCCAGTTCAGGGCAGCACTAATGTTAGTGCTAACTAACAGTAACTTTAACATGCTAATGTTAACGAAGTCAAGAGTTCTCAGAGAACTAAATCATTTCACTATAAGTCAAGGGAAAGACAGGAAGTCTGGAAGAAAGTCCCAGCAGATACCATAGCATTAGCATGTACCAACTGTGTGTATATTTACCTTAGATTTTGTGGGAAATGAGTCAGCAGCTCCTCCTTTCTTATACGGTCAACTGGATATAGTCAGATTTTTATTGCCAGGGGACAGCATTTGAGTGTCAAACAACCTAATCATTTGGAGGCTGAACAGATGTTTAGGAGTGCTGAATGCATAAGGCTCTGAAGATTGCAGCATCCTAGGTAAAAAACAAACCAACCAGAAAACCTCATTAGACCTCTTAAATACCATAAATGCTGAAATCCAATTTACTGTGTGTAAAAAATTGTTTTTAATTCCTCTATATGAAGTCCTGTTAGCCAAATTTATATAGAGGGTTTACAGCTTTTATTTTAGGAAATGATCTAAGGATCAAGAAAGTAAGTCACATTACATAAGAAGATGAGGACCCTGAGTAGGCAAGTTTCAGGGATTGTTGACCAAACCTTTGCATTATTGTTCCTGCCTTCCTGGATTCAACCTCTGAATTATCTCGTTTTCACTAATGTACAGAATGATTGTTTTAAAAGTATGTCTAACATGTCCAGAAAAATGGCCATAAATGATATCCAGGGCTGCAGCTGTTGTCTGATAATTCTTTCATCTGAATCAATTTCAAAACATAAAAAATAAGGAAATTATAGATGTAAACACCACCTGTCATCAGTTACAAGCCATCTCTTCACATTACCTGAGGCTTTCTGTGAAAGAAAATGAAATTCTTTATATGACACTTTTTTAAAAAAAATTAAAGGAATTAGCAAATAGTAGTTTTTAAGAGCTCTAGATTCTGATTAACGTAGCTAATTTCCCACTGTTGTTTAATAAATTGGATTGTTAATGTAAAGGCCAATGAATTTTCTAATGACAGTAGTAGAATATAGCCCACAAGTGGCATGACTTTCCTCCTTTCACCTACTCAATTTAGAGTGAAAATATTAGGCCACCAGAGAAGAGACTTTCAGAGTAAACGTTTTAAAAATGCCATCATTTTCAGTCTAAAAACCAAACATTTTTAATAGTATAGACAAAATATATTATTTAGATTGCGTAATAATCTTATATGACTAGTAGCATTGATAGCGTATACATAGGCCTGCATCTTGTCAATGAAAAACAAGGGCAAATATATACCCAGGGCAGTTGGCACCAAGCACCGCCCTGCTCACAAGTGCTGTTTATAATAGAAACTGTAAAATACCATAGACACCTATATACATGCACGGCATACATTTTCAAATCTGTCTCTTTTTTTCTGTTTCTCTCACTCTCTTTGTTTCTCCTCTAATATTCTACCACTTCCTTTACTCTTGATATATTTAACATAATGCTGATACACTAGAAAAAATTCAAATGCCATGCTGCATGCTGGCAAATGTGTGTGATGAGCCATAGCCACTCAATTATACCCCTTCTGATATGTTTACATACCTCACTATGAAGTACTTCCTGTGTGTGTATGCGTTTCTTGGCAGTTATAGCATATGACAGTAAAATCACTGGTCTGACAAATGACCTCATATCTCTCTTGGGTGAAATTTTTTAAAAAGTGCCCACATTCATACTCCTTCCATCTTCCGTCTCCTTCTCCACACACTGTGCGCTATTGAGTGGTGTCTTTGATTAGAGTACATGAACCAGAAAAGAAGAATGGGCCCCTGCTGAAAAGAAGAAAATCCCATTGATAATTCTTGGGTTGTTTGCTCACTTACCTGGAAATTGCTCAACAAGGCGTGGTATTAAAAGGAATGTTGGAAGTTTTCTCCTGTGCTTCCCAAGCAAAAGATTAGAAAACACTGAGTTTCTTTAATTATAATAAGTAAAACTGTTAAAGTTTGCCTAGACTGAGATTAAATCAGGAGTATAACATATAATCAGGACCCAGCATAATAAACTAGCCGTAGCCAGCTCACTGAGAAATACGCCAACAAGCTGAAAGATGTTTGATTTGATTTGATTCTCCTTTTATTTTAATTTTTTTCTATTTTTATCCTTTTTCTCATTAAGTCTTCTAAATGTACACACTAGCTCACCCACTGCTGTTTTTTGTTTGTTTGTTTGTTTTCAGGAGTAAATAATTTGTTGCAAGTCTTTTATAATAAGAGAAATTTATTACCCCTTGCATTTTATTTTACCAAATCCTCAGTCCACAAAAATTCCATGGAGTAAACTAATTCTTCCTTCCGATTCACTGTAGAAGAAAAGGCAGTATAATGTATAGCTGTGTTTTACAAGAGAACAAATCTTTTTCTGTGATGGTGACAACATGGAACTATGTATCACTTTGTCCTACAAAGAAAGTTGTCCTATGTTCAGGACAGTCTCAAATGGGAGTGAATGGCACTGCCAAACTGGTCATACAAATTAGGTCTTTATCATAAATTCATAGGGTGGCTTTTTAAGGGCATTATATATGTACTTGAAGTGTATTTTATATCATTTTCTGACCTTGGAATGTGGAGTTAAACTTAGGAAACACTGATATGGATCTAGCTTCATATTCGTAAAATAAATATCTCATGATTTTTTATTGTAAGCATCTTGCCCAACACTTCTCCTTGGCCCTGCCATCCCTGCCCCACTCCATATTGAGAGTAATGGGTATAGTAGAATGCTTAGGGATAAGTATGACTTCCTAGGCTGTAGACACCTATATGATGTCATCCACCCTGAGTTGGATGGATGACAGTTGGAGTCTAATCACTTCCTGGATACACCAGAGCAGGGCCATCAACATCTAATAGGAAACAATTCCTGGAGTGCTGGGAGCCACCTTTGCCTTCTCATCATGCAGAGGCCAAATATGTTTGTTGAATTTAAAGTGATTTACTGAAATTTAAGAAAATTTAAGAGGCCTTTTATCTCCTTTCTCACTCTTCTTTTCCTCTGAACTCAGGGTGAAATTATGTTGACATTTTTTGATGGAAATGTGATTGGGTGTTATGTAAACTTTAGTGTGTTCCTTATCTTAGAAGACTAAATTAGTGCCAGACATAACCATGAGTTAACTCATAATAGTGGATTAGACTTCTGATAAAAAGAAAGCCTCAAAGAGTGGAGCAAAAAAGATAATGATCTTGGACTATTGCAGTGGAGGCTGAAGGAGCTGGCAAGAAAAGGGGTTGGGGAAAAAGAAGAAAACTATGGAGACCTTGGATGCCCATGGGTATAAAGCCTGGCTACAAGGGAGCAGGCAAAACAGATGTGACCTACTTTTTAGTTATACCTCCAAAAGGTATCCTTGGGACTTAGTTTTGGGATCGTATACATGTAAGTCTTCCCTTGAGTCATTTTATCCCTAATATTTACTATTAAACATTTTATAATAAAAGATTCAAGTTTCTATATTTATATAAATATATCTACCCACATGCATATGAATGGTTCAAATTTTTTTCTTTGAATAGGTAAAGTTTTGTCTGAGAATGAATGATAATACAAAGAGAAACCATTCTTGATTAGAAAAGGAATTTTCATATAGAAACAAAATGATACACAATCAAGATCAGCCACTTCAGGCCAGACACTACATAAACATAGATAAATACTCAAATCAATCAACTAAACAACCATCTTCTGTACTTGGAGTCTGAAGGAAAAATGTGGTTCTTCAATAGACCTTGAGACTTTAACAGAAAAAAATATGGTTTTAGAACTGTTGCCAGTTACTTGGCATTTCTAACCTTATAGCAAAGACACTAGCCTGTTCTCATATTGTTCAGAGAGCTATGTATGGGTGTATATCTGTTCCACAAGCATTGATTGAGTGACTAATGTTCGTACGGCACTTAATTCTTCAGATATTCCCTTGAATTGCATAAACTTGTTGCTCTGAAAGTTCAAACAATTGAAAGATAGATGTGCAAACACATGTATAAGTGAATAACAACAGTAAGTATGTGTGCCATGTTTGCTGTGTGCCAGGTCCTGTTCTTCTATATTCTCACTGAATCCTCAGAGGGACCCTGTGAGGAGGCAACAATATTATCCTATTTCACAGATAAGAAACACAGACAGATTAAATTAACTTGTTCAAAGTCACACAACTATTAAGTGATAAAGTGAGAATGTGCACCTAGGTAATTTTAACCACAATTTCATGATGGAAAAATGTGGGAATTTAAATGAGGGAAGTTGTTATGAGTAAGTAAAAGTATCATAAAGGTAAGTAAAACTGAGTTTGGTCTTTAAAAATACGTGAATAAGAGGGTCAGGTGAAGAGGAAAGAGTCAGGGATATACATTTTGGGCAGAGACATTTTTGTTAATAATTTCTTATTTTACTAACCAAGGCTTCTATACAATAGATTTGGCTTCTTCTATTCAATTAACTACACTTCAATTAAGGATAAGGAAAAACATGATTTTCTTAACATGTCATGCTTAAATAAATTGGCCACTGTTCTGGAGTGAGGAAATAAATAGTTTGGTTGATCAATTCCATGTGGTGGAGTGGGGTGGGCGTTATTGATTTGATGTAATATAGAGCTGATAAGAAAACATCTACCTGATGTAAAATATTTCCACTACCACCCTACTTAGGCCTTGGTGTTATACCATTTAAGGCAGAAGATGTTATCTGGAAAGAATAAGCCCTTCGATGATCATCAACACATTAGCTCACATTAGTTTTATCAGTTCCCTAGCAGAGAGCAAACGGCCGAAGGCTAGGCAAGTGAGGCAGAGGATAAATATGTTCTGACTGGTAAAATTCAGAGAAGAGGAGAATAAAACAGTGATGAAAGGGCCTCTCCATGGGTGCTGCAACAGGCTGAAATGGGCAATGGCGCTGGGTCAGGGGGAGTGGCAAGGGCATTACTGCAGTCTTAGTTTTGCAACCAAATGTTGTACTCAAATGCCCAGGGGTGTCGACCTTGGAAATATAATTTCAAAAAGAAAGAAATTTTTTTCTTCCTTTGAGTAGGGAGCTAGGACAATCATCTACATCCTGAAGGAGCAGGATGGGGAGGAAACAAATCTTGGGGTACAAATGTCTGCCTTGACTGATTATATGTAGAGAGTGTCCGAAAATGTTAGAGCTTAGAGGCCATCCAGTTCCCTCCACTGGGTCTCATGTTTGAGATCCAGGGTTACCCTGTAAATTCAGTTGTCCCCACAATGTATGGTGTAACCTCCACATGTTTTGCTATCCTTGATGGAATAGATCACCTTATCTGTTGTCAGGCATTATCTTACAAACTCTGATAATCTTCTCAAGAGCATAATACACCTTGCAGAAACATGCTGACACTGAGTGGGATAGGTCCCTCATTTCATCCTCTCCTTCACTGCTTTACTTCCTCTCAAAAATAGAAACCCAGATCCAAAGAAGATATATAATGAAGGATGCCAGAGTCAGTAAATAAAAATAAAGGATGTCCAGTTAAATTTCAATTTCAGATAGTAGTACTTTGGGGACATGAGTATATCCCATGGAATATTTAGGCCATGACTGATGATAAAAATAATTCGTATTCATCTGAAATTCAGATTTCACTGAATGCCCTGTATTTTATCTGGCAGTCCTGCCTGTACATGGCAGAGTAGAAATAGCATAGGCCTTTGTGTTTAGCAGAACATGAATTTCAATGCCAGCTTTGCTACCTAGCAGATGTTTGCATTTAAAAAAATTACTTAGTCTCTCTGAGCCTATTTCCTCCCTTGAAGAATGAAAATAATATTAATATCTATCATAGGGTTGGTGAGAGGATTAAATAAGCTAATACATGAACTGTATGATGGAATGTCTGCAAATTGGAGTCTTGATAAATGATGGCTCCATCTGGAACACAGCAGCATTCAGAGGGCCCTGTGAAAACTGGTAACAGTTATTATTGATGGAGTTTAATTCTCTAATTTTCTAAAAGTGTTTTCATTGTCTAGATGCATGATCAATATTTAATTTTCATGTAAATTTCAATATGTTTTAAGTTTCTGAAAGGCTTAGGGGTTGCTTTTATGTAAAATATTTCATAATTGAATAGAAAGCTATCAAGGCTGATGTTTCTTTGCAAATTAAATCTCTAAAAAGTTGCTTGTTGTACTCCTATGTTTGATTGCCAAAGCTGTAGAGTAACCCTGCCAATTGCCACTCTCCTTTATATCCTACTAGTTCAAGTGAATTCTTCAGTACAACTTCCTGCCAGTGAGTACTCTTTGCATGTGTCTCCCTCTCTTTATCTACTTGTCTTTCCTACACACACACACACACACACACACACACACACACAGAGAGAGAGAGAGAGAGAGAGAGAGAGCCCAAGAGAGAGACACTTACCTGCTCTTGCCAGAGGAAAAAAAGCCCATTTATCTGTCTCAGAAAGAATAGGGTAGGTGTTCGAGAGATTTTTTTAAAATGTATTTTCTATTTAGAGAGGAGAAAGAGAAAGAAAGAGGAAGAGAGATAACCCCCAAGAAAGTCAAACTATCTATTTATTTAGTTATGTGTTTTGGGTTGCATTTTGCATTAATCACTGCCACACACAGGAGCCCTGCAATTTATTATTGGTGATAAGTGTGGACAGTAGCTATTATTTTCTCTCCCTGTTCTAAAATGTGGCATAGTGGGACATTTAGATTTATGGAACATGCATTATTCAAAACTGTAGTTCTGGGATGGCTCAGCAGGAAGACTCCTAGCTATTTCCATAACCCTTTTTCAAAATTTCTCCTCACTATTTTCTTCGTTTCCTTATCATGGTGTTAGAAATCACTCAAAACTCAGAAGTGGGAGAATTCATCATGGAAATCTATCAGTCCAGCATCTTTCACAAAGGGGAATGAGTAGGAACTCCCTATTCTACAAAATCCAAGAGATCCTTAGAGGAAGCAAGTAGATTTTTATTGGTAGCAAACAGATAGGCACCTAATATTCTAGGAGATTCCTTAGGTGTTAAAGACTCACATGATACAGATACTTTCCTCCTAAACTTGCGTATGCTTGTGCTGATAATTATTTATCATTAATCATGTTCAGATATATATTTTGCTCAATATTCTAGTGTCATATATGTGCAAGATATTTGAAGGGAAGAAAAACAAATTAGAAATTTGAGAATAATAGTCAATAAAAATAATTAAGAGGTAGAAAAATATGTCCATCTGTATATATTAACACTGATACATGTAAAGTGAATGAATATATAAATGTAAACCATTTAGAATTGTCAAAGGTAAATACAATTGCTAGTAGTAATAATCATCACTATATGTGGACAATTTTATGGGTGGTTCTATATAAGTGTGAATAAGGCATAATTTTAAAATATTCAGCTTGTTGATTCAGCATAAGAAACCTCTCTGAAAATGGCTCTGGACTAATAAGAGAGATGTAAGTTGAGATGCTCACCCTTGTTTGAAAATGGCATTTTCAAACCTAGATTGAAAATGGCATTTTTATGTCATGGTAACCTGAAAAGGATCAATAGGACGGTGTAATCCTTGGCTATAAACAATACAGAAGAGACAGAGAATACAGGGGTGTGGTTAGCACCCTCACTTCAAGATAGCTGCTCTATAGTTATAATCCTATTTGACAATTATTTCTCTAGCTTTCAAATGGCTAGTTCTCTACTCCCTTTCTTTAGATGTGTGAGACTTATATTCTTTAGTTCCTAAATGCTTAACTTTGTCCCATCATCTATATTCTGTTGTGTTTTTGTGTGGCACATAAACATTTACGGATGCCTACTATATGGGAGCCATTCTGCTATTTGTTTTTAATATATTCAAGATCTTAGTGAATTTCATGACATTCTTAAGAAGTTTTTTATTGTTTTTTTTAATACTCCCATTTTAGAGATGCTGAAAAGTGGGGGAAAGATTGGTTGCCGAATTCTTAAGGAATTTCTAAATATTGATAAATTTGTTTCTCTACATTGATATTGAGAGTGTGACTTTAGTTCACAGAAAATGCAATTAACTGAGAGTTAATACTGTGATTTACTGCAATTACCTTAGTTAGAGGATTCTGGAAACAACTTAGCAATGAAAGTACTTACTGTCCAAGGAGTTCAAGTTGGAGCTACTGGATCTCCCTCTCCAGGCCTACTTCAGTATAGCATAGTGGTTAAAGACTGGGACCAGACTACTTAGGTTTTAATCCCAGTCATGCCATGAATATACTCGTGTATGGTCTTGGGCAAGTTACCCAACTAGGAAGAGTGATAGTCATCATGTCATGGATTTGTTGTGAAGAGTAAATGAGTGAATAACTATATAGTACTTAAGGTAGTGCCTGACACGTAGTGAATGCTATGTAACTGTTAGATGTTTTAATTACCTGCACTCTTGTATTCTGAGCTGATTGAGGCTGCAACAAGAGTTTTTTCCATGAGGAATAAGCAGAGACCTTTAACCAAGAGCAAGGCTCTGCTAAGCTGGAGTGGAGAGATAATACATTACCTTGACTCTCCACTCCTATCTTCTCAGGCCAGTTCACAATTTTCTAGGGAAAGTAGGAATGACAATTCAGATCATTTGAATATCTTATAATTCTAATTGGAGAGAATGAGAACATGTAATCAGATATCAAAAATCCAAGGTCACCCCTTTTGTGGTAACTTTCTGAAAAGAGCCTCTTCCCAAAATGGCCACTTTGTCCTTCATGACTTATCACATTGTAGAATATTCTGCTCACTAAGGTGAGAAGCATTCTTAAAACAGCACTTCTTTATTTCTTTACTTACTTGATTGGTGCGTGTGTAGGGTGATTTGGGCAAAATAAGGATTTCTAGGGAAAAAGAGGAAACAAGACGATGAAAGTGTTTAGAAAAAGTCAACTCAATTGTTCCATGTTTGTGTTAGAATTCCAGGTGAGACTAAGACCTCTCGGGTCAATACTCGGTTGAAGAAGGTGGTCAAAATACTGGGCTGAGGAACCTGCAGAAAACCCAAGAGAAATTCGGCCTATGAACTATTTAAGAATAAGTTTCAATTAACTTTAAAGCATTAATCTATGTTTTCAGTTACTAAAGGAATAAAAGGATAGGCTAGAGAGGAACCGTATTTTTATAATATAACTTGCATGTATTTTTTTCTGTTAACACTAAATACATGTGCATTGATGTATGTATAAAATTATATCTATCTCAACACCCAGATATAACCAATCTTAACATTTTTGTGCACAGTTTCTCACTTTTTTCTATGCATATATGCAGTATGCTATTAATACTATTTAGCAATCAGTATGGAAATATAAATTAATATATAAATCAATACATCAATCCCAAAAATTTAAATTCCACCATATTTTCTAAATATATACAATGATATGTGTTACAAATCTGCTTACCAAGCAACACAAACCGTGGTATAAATTTTTCATTAACTCATTCTTAATAATTTCCAAATAAGTGGATTTTTAGAGATAACTGCTATCCTCTGCTTTCTCACATGTGGCCTTTTATTTGATGCTTCTGCCAACAAGGAAATGATGCTCCAATCTTCCTCATGATTTGACATAGCAGACCCTATCAAATTCCCCCAGTAATGTTCTTGTTAAAGTGATAGTCATTGGATGATTTCAGTCCCAATTACAGGGTTTCTCTTAACTTCTATTATATTGTCAATAGCACTTAATCTGTTTTCAGCTTGTGCTCAACTAGGTAAGACAATAAAAGTATTCTAGCCCTTAATGTATTTCCTGATATTTTTAAAATATAGCAAATACTTTGATTACTGACTCTTTCACAAATACCTTTTTTTTGGAAAGACATATTCGAACTGATGGAGCCTGCGTTTTTATTCCAAACAAGAAGTATTACGGTAAGACAATAAAAACAGATCTTTTGCTAGGCTTCTTGGACTAAAATTCTTTCTCTGCTACTTAAATTTCAAATAATTCTCTATGCCTCAGTTTTCTTACCCAAAATATGGGAGTATTGATTGAATTTATAGTACTCAAGTGAATGTATTTTAAAACAGGTACCTATAAAGCATATTTTATATAACACTGATTGTGAGGTTATAAATAAAATTAATGTTAATGCCCGTGACCAAGCATTTGATGATTTATCTTAAGGTCTTATTAAATAGAGGTAAACTGTCCCATCAAATTGATATTACATTCAACAGGATGGAAAAACGGATACTTCCACATGAGGCTTCCACTTTTCTCTAGTGGAACAGATGCTCTCATGTTCCATCTGTCCCCTTTAGCCTTCTTCCTATCTTTAGATTGTCATCCATTCCATCAGAGCCTAAAATGTAGGCTCTGATTTGTGTTGGTGGCAGCTCCCATTATTCCTTCTTCTTCTTTTTATTTTTATTTTTTTTTCCCTTGGCTTTTCCAGGTGCCAGGTATTTCTTATTTATTTATTCATGTAGAGATGGAGTCTTGCTATGTCGCCCAGGCTGGTGCAATTTCAGCTCACTGCAATCTCTGCTTCCTGGGTTCAAGTGATTCTCCTGCCTCAGCCTCCTGAGTAGCTGGGATTACAGATGTGCACTACCACGCTCCGCTAATTTTTGTATTTCAGTAGAGATGGGGTTTTCCCCTTTTGGCCAGGCTGGTCTTGAACTCCTGACCTCAAGTAATCTGCCTGCCTCAGCCTTCCAAAGTGCTGGAATTACAAGTGTGAGCCACGGCACCTAACCCCAGACCCCAGGTATTTCAGAAGTAGGCCAGCTGAGTATCAAACACATGTCCACTAGGACCTTCATTAGCCACCTCCAGGAGAGCTGTTGCTAACATCAACAGCTGGCTGGCCGGTGGGTAAAAGGTCAACAAGTAATAGGGTGATTCCCTGGGATGGATACCTAGGGCTCCTGGTCTAGGCTCGAGTGGTCCTTAAGGGATATGGTATTTGAGAACCTCAGGACAGTGGTTATTTGCTCACCTATACACAAGTTTCACTGTATATTAAAAGCCTCTAGCACTTACTGGTGTTCTTGTTGAAAAATTAGCCCTGCACCAATGTATATATAACTTTTCATGCTTCTATTAGTATTTAATAACATATGGTAAACATTGTTTACAAAGCCATTTTTTAATAGTAAAATATCCTGAATAAAATTTAAGATTTCTCTGATTTCCTCAGTCTCTTCATTCCTCTTGAGAGCCGTGGGTTTAGTCTTACAAATTAAGGTGTCTTATATCAAAGAAGTTATCAAAATATTTTGAAAAAAGTATTTTTTTATTTTCTGTTCTCAGATGTATCAAACACACTCTATTTTGAGATTTAAAGGCTTATTAGAAGGTTATACGTACCTGGAAGGAAGTTTGAGCAATAGACATTGCAGAAAACACCATACTAAAAAAAAAGATTAGCAAAAATGCTGAAGAAAAAATTCTGTGAAGTCTCTCTAGAGTGCTCTGTTTTTCATAGTTCCCTTGGTTTATAGTTGATTTTTAAATAGGGAGATATTGTCACAGCATGGACTTATGGAATGCAAATATTGTACTATATCATTCATTTACTCCCTACTCATTGGTCATGAATATGGATGACATTTACTCCTGTAATTAAAATATAGTCTAGTAATTTACACCCGAATTAAATTACAACCTTAAAATAGGTTCTCCATAGAATCCTTTTAAAGTAACTCTGAGTTACTTTATTCTTGTTCTCATGTTGAGAAATAATACTGGAAAAGTCTTGGTCCAACGCTCCTCCAATTCTGTTATTACCCAAAGACACTCCTAAATGCTTCTTGCCATATTTCAGACTCATTAATGATAGTTTGATTATGCATTTACTTGGTAGACATCTAGTCTACTTCTAAACTCATGAATATAAACAAAATATGTTTTTTTTCTCTATTTCTATACCGCATTTGACATCCCTTTTGTTTTGATACTTGTCACTTTGTAACTTGTTTTTCTGTTTCTTACCTTCACTAAAATATATAGTTCTAGAGGACAGATATTTGTCTAATTCATGTTGCCATCTCTGTATTTAGCATAGCAGCTTATGCATAGAAAGTATTTAAAAATGAGTTGGTGTATAACTAAACAAGCAAGGAATGCTATAAGAACTACAGAGGATAAAACTATAAATTATTATCTCAGTGATTATTTTGTATTATAGTTTTAAAAAGAGATAAAGAAGTTCACTTAGAAGAATATAATTATTGTTTTCAATTATAATTGTTTCAAAGTGTGAGGGATGTATTCTAAATACCTGTAACTCCCTCCTAAATACACTTTATGAATCTGTCATTCTTAATTTTATGTAAACTCTTCTCCATCTGTGTCTTCTAGAGTAGCAAGCTGAAATGTTTACTATTACCTTTGTAAGACAGCAATTTTTAAAGCTACTTCAAGCCTCAGAGGGTGTCTTCTGTTTTATTATATGGGAATTATGTAGGTAAGATCCCTTTTATCTCATCCATAACATTTATTGGTTTAGGGCTCATATCCCACAGCAACCTCATTGCAACAGTGTGAAGAGCTCCTACAGCTCTGGTCTGCCATCACACTGCATGCGCATCGCTACCTACTTCCATTCCCTTGGCAATTTTAACCACCCAGGTCTGTATTTATTTCTTTAAAACAATGACAAAATAAGGTATGCCATTTTAAAGGAGAAAAAAATTGTGACTTTGTCATAAGTAAAATGATGATATGAATTTTATTTATAACCCCCTTCCAGATGAAGTCCAGCCTCTTTTTATCTTTTTATTTTACAGAAAATAAATGTTAGTTCAGGTTTCCCAAGTATTATTCAGGTCAGGGTCTAACATCCTTTCTAGATTGTACCCTTTAAGTATACCCTTAATGAAAGGCCCATACCATACTTCTGAAGATTTTTCGTAAAGGAATTTGAACATGGTGAAGTAGGAGCCATTTATTAGCTACTGTGTGTGTGTGTGTGTGTGTGCACGTGTGCACACATTTAAGTGTATATTGACAAATTTATAAAACCTAAATCTGAAATTTTATTGTTCATCTCATTTTCTAGGACAAACAGTAGTTGAAATGGGATGCAACAAACATAAATGTGCAAACCCATCAAACATTCTCACCCAAATATATACAGGTTGAGTATTTCTTATCTGCAATGCTTAGGACCAGATGTGTTTCAGAATTCAGATCTTTCTGTAAAATTTTTGGAATATTTGCATATATATAAAATGAGATTTCTTGGGGAAGAGACCTAAATCTAAATATGAAATGCATTTGTTTCTTATATACCATATACACATAATATGATAGTAATTTTATACAGTATTTTAAAGAATTTTGTGCATAAAACAAAGTTTGCATTAAGTATTTATATATAGAATGTTCACCTTGTGGTATCATGTCCATGCTCAAAAGCTGTAGATTTTGGAGTATTTTGAAACTTGGACCTTTAAAATAAGGGTTGTTCAACTTGTGTTGACCAGTTTGATTTCTATCTTTACCTACTGTCTTAGTCCAATTGTGCTGCTGTAATAAAATACCATGGGCTGAGTAATCTATTAGCAATAAAAATGTATTCCTCACAGTTCTGGATGCTGAGAAATCCAGATCCAGGTGCTGGCAGATTCAGTATCTAGTAAGGCCCTACTTGCTGTGTCCTGACAAGTCGGAAGGAGTAAATGCTGTGTCCTCAGATGGTGAAAGAGCAAAAAGGGGTCTAAGCTAGTTCCCTCCAGCTCCTTGATAAGTTACTAATCCTTTCATGAGGGCTGAGGCCTCATGACAATCATCTCTCAAAAGGCTCTACTTCTTGAGACCACCACAACAGTAATACACTTTTGACACATGAATTATGGGAGACACTCAGAACATGCCATTTACATTTATATTTGCCTCCTGTCATTATTAGTCCATATTTTGTTATTGTTGTCAACAACTTTTTAACTAGCAATTATCATGAGACTTTTTACAAAAATCTATAGTAATAACTGCTACTGAGTCATATTATTCACCTTTTTTTTTTGAAAACCCTACCTAATTAATGAGCACATGACTTCATTAAGTTTTAATTATTCAATAATCCTACACTTCAATTCTTTAATAGATACTACATTCAAGATCTCTCTCTCGCTCTCGCTCTCTCTCGTCTTCCCTCCCTCTCCTCTCTCTTTTTTAATTAGAACTAGAAGGGGTATTTTAGAATTAAGAGTAGTAGTATGACCCTAGCAAGAAAAAGAATTTAGAGAAATACTACTAATAATAATATAATAAAAGCCAACCTCTATTGTGTTTTTTCTTTGTGTTAATAATTTAAAGTGCTTCCAATGTACTTTCAATATATTATATCTTTTAATCCTCTCAACAGCCTCAGTGAGGCCTAGAGAGGTTGAATAACTTGCCCATGGTCTCTTAGCTAGTTAATAGTGGAGTCAGGATTCCAACCCAGAGAGTGGGCTTCAGAGGTTGGCATGTAAATTTTGGTGACTATAGCTCTCAACCCTTTTTTTTTTTTTTTTTTTTTTTTTTTTGTGGTGGTGGTGGAATTGAGAGTATACTATTTACACAGATGTCTTTGAATGAGACAAAAGTTCAGTTTTTATTCCCAGAGAAGAAGTGAGTCAATACTATTTTTACTTTTGTTCCTGGATTGTTAAGTTCCAAAGAAATGTTCCCATATGACAAAATTTTAATGACTCAATTTATAATGCAGTTATCATAATGTATTAGTTATAATACTTTCCATAACAGATGTTCATTTTTTTACTATTTTTTACTAGATCGCACATGGAAAAACTAAAAATATCTAAACATAAAGAACATTTTCATTATGCCTTCTTTTGTGTGTTTGTAGTTGTGCATCTGGAATTTTTTTTACCCTAATTTAGAGATTCCTATCAAGGTGTTTTGTATACAATAGGTACCAAGGAAGCTTTTTAAGAATGAAGGAGTTGCCTGAATGACAGATAACTTCCTGCACACCTCAGTGAAATTCACAGTTTTAAAAATTCATCTACTTTGGCTTCTCATAAAACACAACAGCTGTTGCAACATTAATTTTATCATAAGTTTACATTTACTTTAGAAAACTTTTTTTAAAAATTATCAATTAGCTAGACGATATGGATTCAAATCTCATGGCTATTAGCTGGGTAATATTGGATAATCACTCATTTCCTACTAAACTAAGTTCCTTTATCTTTTCTTCATAAATGGTAAGAGTTACTATTTAAGAGGACCTCTAAAAGAACACAATCACATAATACATGTGAAGCACTAAACACACTGTCCATATACAGCAGGCATGATATTAATATAATATGACATAGACTGATCTTGAGAAATTATTAATAATGACTGTTTTCAGACTCACTTAATCTTTTCCATCATAGTATGCTCTTAAATATATTTCCACTAACTAAATTTATGTAGTACTGAACTTAAATATCTTCCCTGATGTGGCCTTATTTTGGTGTGTGTGTATATATATAAAATATATATTAGATCATTGGTCAGAAGTTTCTTGCAGAGAGTATATTTCTGGGGACCATCAGGTTTTGGATAGACGTGTTTATTTTTGATGAGTAAGAGTAAAAGAAAATGGTGAAACACATTGTCTGTAAGAGAAAATAAATGTTTTCCTGAGCCCTGGGTTTTCCCATGTAGGATCTATTGCCATGGAGGATCTGCCCCCATTCACTTCCACACTGTCTTTGTGAACACACCAATTCTGCCATGCTCCTCTGAGACTGAAGGGTTGTCATCATCATTCTAATTCATGCATAATCGCACATAATATGTGTCCAATCTGCCAGTCTAAATGTGGAGAGCTGCCATCCTGGCATGCTTCTGCATGTATTCCAGTCAGTCCTCTAAACCCTGTGGCACATTTCAGCACCGCTATTGAGTAATCCATAAAGCGCTTTAAGTCAGAATTAGGTGTGCAAAAAGAATGGGGACATGGGGAAAAGAAGCAATTATACAAAGGTCTTAGCTCTGATTTTTTTTTTTTTTTTTTTTTTTTTTTTTTAAGCAGAGTTTCATTTTGTTGCCCAAGCTACAATGCCATGGTGCAGTCCTGGCTCACTGCAACCTCTGCCTCCTGGGTCCAAGCAGTTCTCCTGCCTCTGCCTCCCGAGTAGCTGGGATTACAGGCATGCACCACCATGCCCGACTAATTTTTTTATTTGTTTGTTTGTTTGTATTTTTAGTAGATATGGGGTTTCACCATGTTGGCCAGACTGGTCTCGAACTCTTGACGTCAGGTGATCCACCCGTCTTGGCTTCCCAAAGTACTGGGCTTACAGGTGTGAACCACCATGCCTGGCCTTAGCTCTGAAATTTAAGCTCCAGTGTTCAGTAAACTACAAGATACAACTGGGTAAAGATTATGCTTTTTCCATTTTTGTGTCAAAATAATCATAAAGATGTTGAGACATTACTAGGCAGAAAGCATTATAAGAATATAGTGGAAGCAAAAAGTGAACATTTACTGAATTCTTACAATGTTCTAGATAATGAACAAAGTATTTATATACATTATCACATTTAAGTCTCAGAACAGTTTCACAGAGCAGGTAGCATTTGATCCATTTTGGAGATGACACTTATGACACAGAGATGTTAAGTAGCTGACCAAAATTCACGTAGTTGAAATCTGAAACAAAGCAAAAGAAAACAAAACAAACAAACAAACAAAAAGAATTTCTGATTCTAAAGCCCATGAGTGTTTTTAGTACATAGCAGTGTCTCAACAGGAATTCTGTGGATAAAAATGTGTATCAGTATTTAAGGACCGAATTAAAGTCTCTAAAGAAGACACAGTGAGAAACTATAAATTTCAATTCTTTAGATGTGTCTAGGGTCCCAGCAGAATCAGGTTACCATTGCATTCCTTCCACTGCAGTCCTGAGGAGTTGGTCTGTGAGCCATGATAAAAGGGAAAGGAAATGGTTGAGTGGTAGATAGGAAAGAAATTTGATCCACTTGACCTTGTGCTGAAAGTTCTCACCTTGAAGTTGTCCCAAGACTGCCTGAATAATGAGGGCTGTCATGAGGGAGACTGATAAAGACTGAAAGTCTGATACTGACAACAATAACATTTCATCATTGGTAAAAATGTTCCACAAGGGGCTGATAATATACCCAGGGATCATGCATGACTTATTCACATAATGGCAGTGGCTCCCATTCAGAATAGCTTCTGAAGACAATGGAATACGGGCTGGCAAAGCATTACCGCTCCATCAATAAAGACATCTTTGTCCAGGAGGGAAGCTGATGAAATAACATTACTTGAATCCTTTTGTGCATGTGTGTCAGAAGGTGGAAGGATGAAAGTTTAAGGAAAGATTTAATGGTCTCATGTAATTTTATGTGAAATATGGAATTTAGTGGTTCTTCTAAAAATTGGGACATGAAATAGACTTTTAAAAAAAGAGGAAAGAAGAAGGTAAAGGTAATTTGGTGTTCTAGAACTAATTGTACAGGGGAGACCCACTTACATCTCAGGCCATGTGTGACATCCTTTGAACATTAGCATAACCACCTGTAGATTTTGTAGAGTTCAAGTACACCACGCAACAGACATTTTATCTGAAGAGCTTACTTTACTTTAAATTCTGTGTAAAAGCCACAGATATAGTGGCTTAGCTTTATTCAGTTGTTAAACATGCATCTAAACAATCAGACAGTGATGTGGAGAAATGGGTGCTGCTTTTAATGTGGGTAGAAACATTAATTGGTACAATTATTTTGTAAGCAATTAAAATATACTTATTAAAATAAAAAACATGTTTTATTTAGAAAGTCGTATTATATAACATTCACACAGTAATAATCTTTTATAAAAGCACATAAAGATATATACATATGTGTGATTTTCTATTTTTGTAAAATATGTACTTACATGGGTATAATCTTTGTGTCCTTGTACATATATATACACACATACACACATAAACATATTCATTCCAACACTCATCACAATGACCAAAATTGTGTATAAATTTAATTAATAAGAAATTAAGCAATGTAAATTAGTTCAGCCGTTGTGAAAAGCTGTTTGGCCATTCCTAAAATAACCTAAAACTGAATTACCATTCGACACAGCAATCCCATTATTGGGTATATATCCAAATGAATGTAAATCATTCTACCATAAAGTCACATACATGTGTATGTTTACTGCAGCATTGTTCACAATAGCAAAGACATGGAATCATTGTAAATGCCCATCAATGGTAGACTGGATAAAGAAAACATTTTACATATATACGATGGAATACTACACAACCTTAAAAACAAATGAGATCATGTGCTTTGCAGCAACTTGGACAGAGCTGGAGGCCATTATCCTGAGGAAGCGAAAGGAGGAAGGAAAATCAAATACCATATGTTCTCTCTTAAAAGTGGGAGCTAAACATCAAGTACATATGGACACAAAGAAGGGAACAACAGACACCAGGGCCTACCTGAGGGTAGAGGGTGAGAGGAGGGTAAGGACTGAGAAACTATCTATGGGGTACTGTGTTTATTACCATGGTGGTGAAATAATCTGTATATCAAACCCCCATGACATGCAATTTACTTGTATAACAAACCTGCACATGTACGCCTGAACCTAAAACAAAAGTTAAAAAAGAAGTAAATTAGATGCCTATAATAGACTACTAAACAACTGTTAAAAGAAATAAGATAAGTCTATGCCCAGATACAGATAAATTTCCAAAACATATGGTTAAACGAAAAGAAGCAAACTAAGAGCAGGAGGTGCAGTCTTATTTCATTCTGTGAATGTTGAATATGATGAAGGATATGTGTTTCCCAAAAACAGAAAATTGCATAGGAAAAAAAAGGGGGTAAATAACAGATAATTATTCATGAAATTATAGGGGATTTTAAATATTCTGCCTTGGACATTTCTGTATCATCTTATTTTTCATTATATGTAGATTTATATACTTATCTTTGTAATCAGAAAAACCGATATTTATTTATGAAAAGTCATAGAGTAAACAAGGAAAAAAGAGCAGCAATCAAGACCTAGAGAAGCTTTTAAAGTTACTGGTTGTGGCAGATGTATATGTGTAATACTGTCAGGGTCTCCAGTGTGTACTAAAGAAAACACCATAACACCTCAAAAGCACAGGTCAAAAATACCTAGGATTTAGTGTTCTTTGACATTTCCTAGCTCTCCCTAAAGAAATTTCTGAATGTCTTCATAATTCTTTATCCTCTTCCTGTGTTTTTTGCTGGCTGGTGTTCTTACTTGGCTCTTGATGGATCAGAGGATAAGCAGAAAAAGATCCCTTATAAGAACAAAGTAACACTCAACAGTAGCAGAAAAGCCATTTAAGGTTTTGAGGTCTGTAGCCCAGAAGTTGAGGGAGGGTAGGGGTTGATGCTACTTTATATTTTTAGGTAAATTATGAAAAATATACTCAGCAATGGCTGTGAGATGGTGAGTGGCCAAGGTGGTTAAAATAAATTTTAAAAATTAGTGACAGATACAGATTATTATTATTTTCTTCAAAAGTCTAGCTATAAAGAATTATCTGCTTCGAAATTTAAATTTGACTTCAATTTTAAAAATTTTGTAAATTACATATTTGATTTTTAAAAATGAAAATAGAGCTATGACATTTCGGTGGGCTTCTGCAGAAATTATTACTTGAGTGTGTGGAATTTATTCAGAACATGGTAAGAGCATATTTTAACTTCAGCAAAAAAATCATGAAATATGGAACAACAGTATTGCTTCTGGATTCCTATGAACAACTTTACTGACATATAATTGATTGTGATAAATTATACACATTTAAAGTGGTCAATGTGTTAGGTTTTGATATATTTCTACACCCACAAAGACATCACTGCAATCAAGATACCTAACATTTCTATCACCCACAAAGGTCCCCTCCTGCCCTTTCATAATGTCTTCCTCACATCACTTCCAGGGATCTCATTTTTGTTTATAGACTGATTTATATTTTTATAATTGCATGCCAATGAACTCACCTTACATGTATTAATTTTTGCCTGGCTTTTGCCACTCAACATAATGATTTTGAAATTCATCCATGTTTTTGTATGTATCAATAACTTGTTCTTTTTTATTGCTGAGTAGTAGTACATGTGTGGGCATATTATAATCGTTTATTCATTCACCTATTGATGGAAATGTCAATTGCTTCCAGTTTTAAGCTATTATAGATAAAGCTGTTATGAACATTCACGTACAAGGCTTTATATGTACGCATGTTTTCATTTCCCTGGGTAAAATGTCTAAAGGTAGAAAGGCTGGATTGTACGAGTGATATATATTTTACTTTTTAAGAAACTGTCAAACCATGTTTGCAAAATAATTGTTGCATTTTATATTTCCAATAGCAGTATATGAGAATTTCAGTTGCTCCACATCCTGGACAATCCAATATGCAGTGAAATTTAATTGCAATTTTAATTTGCATCTCTCTGATGAATAATGATATGGAACAAATTCTTATGCATGTAATGGTCATGTGTATGTGTTTTTTAAAAAAATGTCTGTTGAAATCTTTTGTCTATTTTTAATTATTTTTCACCTTCTACTCACTGAGTTTTAAGACTTTTTAAGTTCTTTGTTGTATATGTCTCAAATATTTTCTTTC